>NW_005179116.1:0-114862 GCF_000350225.1 Chondrus crispus | reverse complement strand
ACCAAATTTTCCGCAGCGAGGGCATTTCGTGTCCCTATGCGGATTTGCATCGCATCTATTAGCGCCATGACCCGGTCGTTTGCAATAACAACAAGTACGATTGTGGGCGGGGCGGAATGCTGTTGCGTCATCCCTCGACTGATTCTTCTTGATAATAAGGGAAATATCGGCTAGTCGATCAGCTAAAGCGTCAACCTTCGTCTCCAGTGGAGACAAGGGAGCTTTTGAACGCATCATGACGCTTTTTGACCCACCTTGTCCTCTCGGCTCATACATAACTTGCGAGCTCTCTGACCCCTGGTAGCGCGAATTGCTCAAGGAGTTCTCTGCCGCCTGAAAGGCGCAGCGACGAGACCAGAAGTCCATGATTGCATCGAATAGGGCCTTGTAGGTCTTCGCACCTCGATAGATGGCAAACTGGGCCAACTCGAGATGTTCCATCACGGCGTTGCGAAGCAGTCCGAACTTCAATTCGTCGTTGAATCCCGCCTTGTCGTAGAGACGGTCTGAGTTTCGAAGGGACCCACTGAGATCCCCGAAAGAAAGGCGAGCGGCCATGGCATCCCGAATCACATCTTCAGGTGATTCAACCGGGGCGAACCGCTCGACCAAGGCCTTCTTGACCTTCTGGTAGTCGGAGCCATCTGCACTGATATCTCCGTTCTTGACAAAGGCTTAATAAAATAACTCGAATGCATCTCCCTCCAGGTAGCGAAGGAGTTCAGATGCCCTTTCTTCGTCCGACTTGCCAGAGGTGGCAACATTCTCGAAGACGAAGAAGAACTTGTGAACGTCGGCCGGCTTCGACCCGTCAAACTGTGACAGGGAGCCGTCTTCTTTGCCACCCCTCCACAAGAGTACCATGTTGCGGCGAAAAGGGGGGAGGAAGGCCGCGCGCGTAGGGGAGAGAGAAAAGTTTTTTTTTCAGAAGCGTGAAGTTTATTTGCAAGAGCGGGGGTCAGTCCGGCGTGTTGTTGTTTCGTTCTGTCCCTCTTGTCGCGGGGTGTCGCGGCGCGCCCCTTTCTCTTATAGAGGGGCCGCCAGCATCTTCCACTTCCCAGGACCGCCGCCCTTCAAAGGGAGATTGTCCACGTGTACACCTGGCGTACACGTAGACCAATAAAATCATCTTTTGAAGGCTTTGGTCCTGGGGCCACTCCTGGGTACTGTACCCTGTACAGTACCCCAACTCTCCCCCACAACTTCTTCGCGAAAAAACGCACTCAGAGCATCTCCACTGGTTGGTGTTTTTTGGGTGTAATGATCTATGGCCCATGACTTTTAGACCCATTAGACAATTTCGTCTCCACTCGTTCAAAAAAACACTGGGTCTATCCCTACCAAAAAACACCGTGGGTCTATCGCAGGATCTATTCAGACCCCGAAATAGACCCGGCAATAGACCCGATCTATTCGCGCCGTTGCACACGTGAAGCACAAATCTTGGCATTTCTCGTCCTGCCTTTCTCGCCACCGCCGCTCCCATCCCCTTCGCCTGACCTACGGGTTATTTCCAGTCATACGGTTCCCGCCACTTTTACGTGCTACCCAAGCTGCCCATTGCCGTCCTTCACTGTTTTGTGACGGAAAGAGCGCGCGAAGGTATTCCATACTGCGCACACGTACACATGGAAATTCATTTATCAGGCATGACAGAGGTACGCACATCTCCTCCCCCTTTCTTTTTACTAACATATACCTCCTGCTTCTCCTGTTTGGCTGTCATGGGAAGGGGAAAGTCATGGACGCCCGTTGAGGACGTCTTAGCATGCAAGGCGTACATGGGGGTATCTGAAAACGCGGTAACTGGATCGTCGCAGCAGAAAGGAACTTTCGAAGCTCAGATTGCCGAGCGGTACAACGATTTAATTACAAACCATTGCGAGCAGGGAGATGTGCTACTACCTCTCTGCAATCACGTTCCGGTTGCTCAGTCCAGCAAAGATTTAAGGATATCAAAGCAGCATGCATGAAAATGGAGGCAAACATGAAAAGGATTAAGGCAGCGATGACCGGTAATGTCACAGATTCAGATCATAAGCGAGTTGCTACAGCTATGTACAATGGCCAGGTAAGTTCTGCAACAGAAATGTACTTGTACTGTTCTCCCGATCCCGTCGAGCCCGTTCGACCTTTCCCATTTCCTGAAGCTTGGAAATTCTTGTCGAGCACAAGAATTTGGACATCTATCGATGAAGTGACAACCAAAGCCGAGAAGCGTAGAAATGCTCAGAAAAAGCGAGCAGAGGCTGCTGCAGCAATATATGATGAGGAGGGAATCCGATAGAAGAGTCGCAGGAAACACGAGCACCGGAGGTGCAAGTGCCAGACGCTATCTCTCGACCTGTAGGCGTCAAAAAGACGAAGAACCTGAGCAATGCACTATGCGTCAAAAAAGAAGCAAACGAAAAGCTAGAATTTCTAGGAAAAGTGCAACAAAGAAAAGCAATTGTTGCAGAAAAGGCTTTGGTACTGGCGAAGCTGAGAGAACAACGAGAATTTTTTTCGAGCGTGGGGGTGAGCGCACAAGCGAGATCGAAATACCTCCGCCTTACCGAAAGAAAGATGCTCGCCGATTTGGAAAAGGACTTGGACGAAGAGTTAAGCACCTGTCCAACGGAAGCGGCTTGTTATGGTGAGGATTCGAGTTCTGAACACGCATTGATCGCAAATGGAGAAGAATTTAATCATCCCGATGATGATGACCGGCTTCCAACTGAGATACATACATCCTATTTCTCTGGTGATTACATTTCTAAGCCGGCTTCGAGGCCTCGAAGCATGCAGATGAAGGATATTCTCAATGAGACATCCACACATTGCGGTCACTGAGGGAGAGTCACATTTTTGTGACATACATTAAAGCTTTTGCAAGTGCTAACTGCTGCGACTTATCCCCAGGTCGTGTTCTGTCTTACTTTGCTCTGTGATAAGAGAGACGAACACGCTCGTATATACTACGTTGTACATTACCAAGGGTACTGTACTATGTAGAGGGGGATCCGACGCGCCGGTCTCGGCCTGCTCCAGGAACGTCCTAGGGGAGCTCTAATATTTTCGGGTGCAGTGTACAGCGCCCTGTGATTTTAGAGGCGGTAGAGAGTGCGACGTAATTGAAACTGTAGTATAACTACCAAAAGGATTAGATTAGAAATTGGATCCGAATCTCTAAGGTACGGACCTTACAGAGGGCCTGTACCACACGTGTAGGGGCGCACGCGCCCTCACGCGTACCATACGTGTACGACGCGTATACAGTCAGCCCTGTCCGCTGACAGTGCCGACTACTGTAGTACCGCATAGTACAGTACGTACTGTACTAAGTTAGGATAGACTAATTGTATATTAAATAACGGAGCGCACCGGCGGCGAAGGGGGGACAAGGAAGGACTTGTCCACGACCTACCGCCTAGGTCTGACTTCCAGCTTACCCTAAGGAAGCTTCCGTTAGCTACCTTAAGGCGAGACCGAGCGTGAGTAGAGGACGCGCGAGCACGCGAGCGAGCCTAGATTCACCTCCGCCCGTCAGCGCTGGAACGTAACCCAGCGCTGCTCCGGGGCGTCGAGGCGTAGATCGGCCCGCGCGTGTGCGCGTCCTCCCCCCGATCCCGCTCTACCACGCTACCCGGGCCCGTGCTCTGGTTTCGTTAGCTGGTCCGACTTTCCCCGTCTTCTCGTACGTACGGGTCTTCCAGGACTAAGCATACACCCCTATCCGTTTAGGGGTGTTTATGCTACAGTGGTCTCCCGACCTAGAAGACCCTGAGATCCTTCGGAGAAGACTTTCCTTTTCCTCTGCGTCCGTATGCGTCGAGATGAGTCAAGAATACGCCACCTCGATCCGCTCCGAACCGGCGGATCCGAGGGCGGCCGCTATGCACGCCCCATCACCGCCGTTCGGCGACGGAGACGCTGGTCTCCGAGACCGCGAACCGTCGCCCGAGTCCCCCGAAGGACAAGCGGCGGCGATGTTCGACCGCATCGCAGACTACATCGAGGAAGTCCGTACTTCCCTCCGTATCGACGTTACAGACGCCGTCTATTCGCGCTGCATGGAAGAGCTCCGATCCATCCGCGAGGGGAGGTTCGACCGCTTCACCCAGTCGCTGGAGAATCTCCGAGCACTGGTCGACCAGTTGCAATCGCGACTGGTGCTCGTCGAAGACTCGCGTCCCGAGAATCACGCTACGTATGGGGAAGGTCGTCCCGCGAGGCCGATCTCGACGAGACGTCTTGACGCTCGTCAACACCCCTCGGCGGAGCAACTTGGCGCCTTCGCGCACCTCACCACTGAGCTGGAGTCCACGCGGCAGCGTGCCCGTGACTTGGAACGTACCATGGCCGCAAGGCTGCCCGGTGCCCCCACGAGAGGGACCGGTGGTGCTGTACCTCCGGACGCTGCCGCCCGGCAAGGATGGCGGCCAACTGTGGCCGATCCCAGTCGGGACGCAGGAGAAAGACGACCTCCGACGGACGCCAACGTCGCGTCCGAATCTCAAGCTCTGCCAAATGCCCCCGGAAACATGTGGCAGACGGGACGGGCGTCGTATCGTAACGACCCGGATCGTGCAGTAGCCGCTGGCGGGTCCGGAGAACCGATGTTCTCCGTCGACCCCGGCTGGGGCGGCTACCCGCCGGTGGACCACTCCGCGCGACCCGGTCCAATAGACGTCCGTACGTTACCCGTTACCCTGTTCGGCACGCTGGGTCCCGCTGAACCCGGACTCGAGCCGGTACATACGATGATCCAAGAGTTCAGCGCCGTCGCTGACTATCGTATACGGTACGGACCCAATCCAGCTGCTGCCGTTCTTGAAGGATATCCGGATAACCTTCAACTCGCAACACCTGACGGAAGGTGTTGCGGTACGAGTTCTCGCGCACTTCTTAGAGCGCGACGCGGAGCGCCTGTATGCGAGTTATACGATGCGTAGCCTCCGCGCCGGCCAGCTCCACGACGACGTGAGCTGGCCGGGGCTCGTAAATCAACTCTTGAAACGCTACCTCACGGACGACGTGTTAGGTGAAGCGTACGACGCTGTCGCTACGGCGCGACAGAAACCCCACGAAACGGAGAGCACCTTTGCGGACCGGTTAGAAACTGCGGCGTTTCGGTGCACGGAAGTGTTCTCCGAACAATCCCTCGCACACTACTTCGTGCAGGGACTCGCACCTGCGACCCGTGCTGCAGTTTCCGAGACCGTTCAGCGGCTGCCAAGCAGCCAGAAGACCGATCTACCGACTATCCGCCGCATCGCCACGGCGGAAGGGACTACGTACCGCGCCCGGCGCGGGTTATCTCTGCCGGACCCGAAACCGGCAGGGAAGGCTGGCAGGACTACGAAGTCCGCCGCAACAAGTTCGCCCGCTTCTACCCTCCATGTCGGGGAGGATGAGTGGCAGGCTGACCCTGTCCTCATTACGCAAGGAACGGGGCCCGTGGGAGGACGACCTCCCACGCCGATGTCGACCGGAACGACATCCAGTTACGCGACCGCCTTCGCGCACACTCCAAGAGTGGCAAGGGGTACGGACCCCCGGGTCGCAGAGCTCGACATCTCGAATCGAGATGCAGGAGCCGAAGCCCCTCGCGTACCCCTCCTCACCGATGAAGAGGGGCGTCACGCGGCGACCTTCGCCTCAACGGATGGCAGCGCGTACGTGTGCTGGCTGTGCCGTACGTACGGGCACGACATGTATGCCTGCCCGTTCCTGTCGCCGGAACAACGTATGTTCACGGCGTACAGGAACTACCGATACCAGATGGAGACGCGCCCCGGTGCGCGTAACCTCCTCCGGAAGTCAGTCGGCGAGGGCCGTCCCTCGCGTCAAGGTTTCCCGAATCGTTCGGGTGGGGGCGCACGCTTCGCCCCACGTGGAGGTGGGTATCGCCGTAACGAACTCGATCGTCGTGATCGACCCGATTACCGCCAGGCGGACACAAGGTATCCCTGTCAAGGAAGGGGAGGTGACCGGGACCGTTCTCGGTTACCTCGACAAGTACAGAATGCGATCATGTACTTGCAAGATTGGGTAGAGGGTCGGCATCCCGTACCCGAGGAGTGTCACGAAGGAGAACCGGTTCTCCCTGTCCCCCATATCCTGCGACGTCCCGACGTCGCAGGTCAAGGTCAAGAAGTACCCGAATACTTCGCCGATAACGTGGTGCCGCAGTGGGTGAGACGTCCCGACCTACGGGGCCGAGGAGCGGAAGAAGACCTGGCCGCCGATAGCCAGGAAGGTAGCTCCAATAGCACCAGTAGTTCGAAAAAAGGGTAAAGACGGTTACGTCCACGCGGTCGCGTGAGCCGTCTTGTCCCCACGAACTCGACCGGTCCCCACGTGCTCGCCTAGGTCACGGGGGGTATTGTCCGATAATACACCCCTCGCCACCGGAAGCGAGCACAGTAGCCCCTGCAATGCCGATACAGGGGGGAGCGAACGTCGAGGCCTCCGTAAGCCCGATGTTAGAAGAGGACAGCACCAGGACGCCCGTAGTCCCGGTGATGGGTAATGAAAAGGACGGGAGTACCGACGACCGAAAAGAATCGGTCGACCTCCAGACTCCTGTGAGGCCAAGGGAGCCGACGAAATGTCCGCCATGTACGGACTCAAGCACCCGAGGGGGCATCACTGAGACGCGGACGCCCCACGACTCGGGCAGAAGGAAACGCCGGAGGGGCCAGACCCGAAGGCGACGACCTCGGCGGAACGTTCTGGCCGAGCGGGTCGCGCCTAAGAGGGTCGACGGCATTGTATGCCTCATGACGTCCAAGATATATAACGTCCTTGGCTCCGTGGCCACCGAAGGTAACGTTTTCAAGCCCCACACGATTGCCGTCGATACGTGTTCGGGCTACAACTTAGTTAGGAAGGCCGACTCCCTCCCGACTGGACCCGCTTCGTAATACTGGACGCGCCGTTACCCCAACTGGCTGGCGCGAACAGTAACCCGCTTCGACTTACGGCGGTCGTCCGCCTTGCAGTCCGTTTGCGGAACACGACGTTCCGTATACCGTTCGTGGTGGCGGAACAGCTCGCCGTTCCCGTTCTTCTCGGCACGGCGTTCATCGATGCCCACGTACGTAGCATCGACATCGACGGACAGAAGCTCGAACTTCGACGCGGTGGCTCCGTAGCCATCGTCGGCGGAAAGGGGGAGCCGACTCCCCCTACAAGGCGACACGAACGCCAAACGAGCCCGCCGGATGTACGGGATGAGGCCCCGCAGGCGATCCGAATCGCCCGCTGGGTTACCATCCCAGCGATGTCGCAAGCCCGAGTGCGAGTCACTACCGCGGGGAGAGGCCTCGTGTTCCTGGAACCAAAGCCCTCACTCCAATACCGACATGGAGTGAGGTTGACGAACGGTGTCGCCGAGGTTCTGCCGAATCAGACCTTCGACGTCATCGTCGCGAACTTTTCGCGGCGGGAGAGGCGGCTTCCGAAGCACACCGTCGTGGGATACGCGAAGCGCAACCCCCTTGCGATCCTCACGCCCGAACGGACGGTTGCCGAGGGGATCGCACACGCGCTACACCTGACCGACTTGACCGATCAAGTCGGGAAGGCCGGAGCTGGACGACCAAGCTCCGACGAGCGGACGACCGTCGTGAAGAAAGGGGTGGTCACGGACGAACGGCCACCTCAAGACCAACCGACAGCGGGGAGTACTGTACCCCCGCAGAAGACGGATCCCGAAAATCCACCGATGGATTGTGAAAAAGAAATCGACTTGTCATACATCGACGACGAAAAGCTCCGTGGCCACGTGCTCGAGATGCTCCGTAAGCACTCCAGCTTGTGGAGCGGTGCGCTCGGAACTATACGAGCGACGGAACACCGCATTCCTCTCGAACCGGGAACGAAGCCGATACGTTCGATGCCCTACCGTAAGCGGCCCGCAATGCGCGAAATGGTCGCGAAGGAGGTCAAAAAGATGTTGAACGCAGGGGTTATCGAACCCGCGAGCACCGACTGGGCGTCCCCGGTGGTGCTCGTACCGAAGAAAGACGGATCTCTTCGGTTCTGCGTGGACTACCGGCGTCTCAACGCGAAGACTGCAGCGGATTCGTATCGGCTGCCTCGGATGGACGACTGCATCGACTCGCTTGGAGACGCAGCCGTCTTCACCACGTTGGACTGCAATTCCGGTTATTGGCAGATCCCGGTCGCTCCGGAAGATCGGGATAAGACCACGTTTACTACGCACAAGGGCACGTTTCGCCACTCGCGCATGCCGTTCGGACTAAAAGGGGCACCGGCCACCTTCCAACGCGCACTCGACATCATCCTATCTGGCGTACGTTGGCAAATATGCCTCGTGTACCTGGATGATGTCATCGTGTTCTCACGGATGCACGGAGAACACGCAAAGCATCTCGACATTGTCTTGAGCTTGCTGCGGAGTGCCGGAATCTCCCTCAAGCTCAAGAAGTGTAGCTTCTTTCAACCGAAGGTACACTACCTGGGGCACGTCATTTCCCCAGGTAAGTTAAGTGTGGCCGATACGGCGGCCGACGCCTTCAAGACCTTCACATTCCAGAGGACGCTGACGCAAGTGCGCTCGTTCCTCGGGGCGTGCAACGTATACCGCCGATTCGTTAAGGGGTTCGCGAAGATAGCCCGTCCTCTGACCGACATGACGCGTAAGGATTCGGATCCTGACTTCTACAACCCTACAGAGGCGCAACGGGAGGCGTTGGAGAACCTCAAGAAGTCCATGATCACTCCGCCGATCCTCGCCCTTCCGCGGTACGGCCGTCCGTACATGATCGACACAGATGCGAGCGCCTACCAGTTGGGCTGCACGTTGCTCCGAGAGCACGACCAGCCAAACGATGGGCGCCCCGTAGGCTATTGGTCCTACTCGCTAAACGACAGCAAGCGCAACTACAGCGCCACGGAACGCGAGTGCTTCGCCGTAGTGTGGGCCGTCCGCACACTACGGCCGTACGTTGAAGGCACGAAGTTCACCGTCCGGACGGATCACGACGCGCTGAGGTGGCTCATGTCCCTCACGGAGAGTTCCGGAAGGCTCACCCGGTGGCGGCTACGTCTGGCTGAATACGATCTCACCATCCAGTACCGCCCCGGGCGCGTGCACCAAGTACCGGACGCCTTGTCACGCCTCGTGTCGCCAAGAGTCGCCGGCGACCCCCGCCCGGCCATCGAAGTGGATGACGACATCCCCACCTTCGACGAGGGTACGACCGTTCGAGACGTATCGAACGAGCTCGCGGACCACGTCTGTACCGAAAATTGCGACCACAAGGTCGAACACGTCTTCGCGACAACGCGAAGCCAAGCTGGGCCACGAAGAAGGTCGCGCGTCCGAACGCGCGACGAACCAAGGGGCGACGACGAAGCCCTCGTTCTCCGAGGACCCAGTCCGTTCTGGGAGGAGAACGACGAGTTCGACGCCGTTGATCTCGAACGCGCCGAAGAACCCGAAGTCGGGGCGCCCGCCTCCACGGTCGCTCCTCCACAGGACGACCTACCGGCCCCTCTTACGTTTGAGGAGATCGCCGAGGAGCAACGCGTGGATGACTTCTGCCAAACCGTTTTGGCACGACAGTCAGAGTCCCGGGACTCCGCGTTCTTCGAGGACCACCAGGGAGTGCTCAAGCGGAGACACCCCTTCGACCCTGATATCGTACAGGTGGTGGTACCTCGGACGCTCCGCGCCAGGCTCCTTCGCCTGTGCCACAACCCGGCCATCGCGGGACACCCGGGCCAGAACCGTATGTACTACGCGCTACGTCGCGAGTACTACTGGCCCCATCTCGCCGCAGATGTCGCGGCTACTGTGCGGGGGTGTCGGACGTGCGCGATGAACCGGGTTAAGTTGCGGAAACACCTCAACCGTTTGAGGTTGTTCCCGGCAACTCGGCTGCTCGAGAGCCTGGCCATCGACATTCTGGGTCCGCTCCCCAAGACGAAGGCAGGAAAAAGGTTCCTGCTCGTAATTACCGACCGCTTCACTAAGCTTACGCAGGTCGTCGCGCTACGTACGATTACCGCATACGCCGTCGCAGTCGCGTTTTGCGACGCCTGGGTATTTAAGTACGACGTCCCGCGCACGTTACTGTCGTATAACGGACCGCAGTTCAACGCCAAGTTCTTCCACAGCACGTGCCGGGTTCTCGGGATTACGAACCTATTTACGTCGGCATACCATCCGCAGACGAACGGACAAGTCGAGCGATACAACCGGACGATCGCCTCAATGCTGCGCAACTACGTAGGCGAGCACCAAGACGACTGGGATGTGTACGTGGGGCCGCTTACGTATGCGTGCAGCTCCCACGTACATCGCACCACACGCACCACGCCGTTTGAGCTCGTGCTCAGCAGGACACCGCCAGAGTTCTCCCTTCAAAGAGTCGATGATGGCGTGCCCCCTGCCGACAAAGGGAATCAGAGAGCTGAGTTCCTAAAAACGCTGGACGATACGATACAAAAAGCCTACGGAAGCTTGCGTCGGACCCCAGCACAATACAAACGCGACTTCGACAAGCGCGTTCGAAGAATTAACGCACGTCTTAAGCCCGGGAATTACGTGTACCCGAACCACTCCGATGGGGGGAAGACGTCGAACAAACTCGCATCACCGGCAGTCGGACCGTACCGAGTGCTCGCGAATGACAAACGCACCATCACGATCGACCGCGATGGTGTGACCGAGGGCGTCCCGGCAGACCGCTGCGTGTACTCACCCCCACCGGCGAACGAGCCTCGGGCGAGCACGACTACACCCAGTGACCTTGCCGTCAAGGTCATGGAGGGGACGCAGTTCGCAGTAGAACGGCTGCTCAAGCACCGGGTCATGGAGGATGGAACTCCGGAGTTCCTCATCAAGTGGGCGGATTACGACACGCCCATCTGGACCGCGCGGACTCACGTCCCAGAAGAGCTCGTGTCTCGCTACGCGAAACGACTTCGAGTGCGCAGCGGTAGGGACCTCATTTCGGACCTGAACGCGGACGTTCGGTCTTGAGGAAGGGGCCCTCAACCGTTCCGTTACGGCTAAAATCAACCGTTTCGTTACCGTTATATAAGTCTCTCGCAGTTAGAGACAGGGGGCGTAAGAAGGAACAGACCCACGTATTATCGCTGACAAACTTGGGCCATAGCCAAAAGTCAAAACGTATTTGACAACGAAGATCCGGGGATACGACTTCATACCAGCTGCCGGCATCCGAAAACGCAGTACGGATCGCGCCACGAACAGCTAGGCGAAGAAACCGGACAGTACGGAATGTCTGGACGAGGAGAGACCTCTGTGGGAATCACGACACCCGAGCCGGACGAGACAATTGGCGGGGAAGCCAACTACGCCCTTTTCGAGCTGAGGGGCGGAACGGGAACCCTCCCAGCACATGCAATGGTCGGAACCCGTGCCCATATACACACGAGCCCACCACGGTAGGGCGCACCGCAACCAAACTGCAAGCCACGACCACTGTAGTATGCCTGTACACGGAGACCGTGCGCGCGTTGAAAAAAACGGGAAGAAAATAAGCGCTGAAGGGCACAGCACGCCGCTCACGCGCACGACAGTGAGCACGGGCCCTGATGTCAATCGGCCACCGCACGCCCAAAATATATCAGAAAAATTAGCCCCTCCTTTGACGTGGACACGTGCCGAGCGTCCACACGACTTGCCCGGGCGGCACGCCACTAACGCAAGCCAGCAAAGCTGAAAACGCGTACGGTTGCAAACAGGTGCACTACCCCCTCTGTACGCCGCCCGAGGCATGCGTCGAAAGCCACACGCAAAGCGACCAGCGAGAAGACGCACCGGTTCCCGCCCCCGAAGGCGAGAGACTGACGCGCGAAGCGGAGGTCCGGGATGCCAGGGACAGGAGGATTCCGTGGGAGTGGCCGGCGAGCCAACGCGACTACGCACGAACGCATGAGTAACGATTCGCGAGCTCCGACCTCACGGGGAGCTCCCTACTCACTCCCTCAATCGACAGAGGAAGCGGGAGCCCCCCGCTGCCCCCCCGAAAGGCACAGAGCACCGCCAGCACTCGGGTGCGCGGTCCACCACGAGGGTCAGAGGGATGCAACGTGGTCGGGGAAGGACGCGATCGAGAAAGACAACCGCACGAAGAGGAGCAACAGGGCTTGGGGCAGAACGAACCAAACTCCCCGGCCCCACGAACGGAAGACATAGGTGGTGTCTGGGCGAGAAGGGGAGCACATACGGACTCGCTCCCTGCCCCACGATAAAGAAGCTGGACTGAAGACGGACAGGCGCTAGGGAGGACGTCCCGCTCCCCCTACACGTGAAGCACCCTGCTTCGCTCCGTACGACCGGAGGACGGAGGTGCAACTCCGCAGAGTGAACGCCACCCTCCTAATGCAGCATGGAACATGGTCAGACGACGAGGACGCCCTCCACTCGTGCTGTCTCCAAGCTGGCCCGCCGACGAGAGTGTCCCCTACGCAAAGGCGCGAGGGCCCAACGCACCCGCTGTGCGCGAGGACGAGAAGGAAAGGGGTCGGAGCGGCCCCGGTCACTACCAAACAATAGTGTAAGGCGCGACCGCGGACGCGTTCGAGGGATATGGACAACCGGCGGCAAACGTATGCTGCATACCCGAAAGCACCGGGGCGGGCGTACGGTAGCGGACCATACAGATTGCCCAAGTGGCGGCAAGAACACCGCTGAGGGGGCCATGGACCGGATGCATAAGTCCCCCTCCGCGATGTGAGGCGTTGCAGGAGACGACGAGGTCCTCGCGCGCGGCATGCCGCCGTAGCAGGGCACCAGACACCACCCAGGGCGGATTCGCGAGCGTCGAGGTCGGGGGTAGAAGCGTCAAGGGGTATGGAGTGGTCCCTGCCACCTGAGGGGTTGGACGACCAACCTATCCCACCGGCAACAAACGGCGCGGGCTCCCACGCGACAGCAATGCAAAAGGCGGAATGGCTCGCCTCCCCGTCGCTCCCGGTCACGCCCACGGGCACGTGACGCGGACAATACACACATCCCCCCCGGGTGTGGCGAGCGCCACGGCCCGGCACGACGGACGCACGGGGGGAAACGGGTACTGTACCCTCTACCACCTCCCTCCCCGTCGAGTGGTTCGGACGCCACCACTCCGCGGAGGGCGCCTCGACCGGTGAGCTACGCATGCCCCGGAGCAGCCCGCGTGTAGCTGAATCAGACGCTGGAGGACGCCCTGCTCACGTGAGCCGGAGTCCTCCAAACCCACAGAGGACCGCCGTACGGAAAGCGAAGCGGACGAGCATAGAAGTTGCCCTAGCGGCTGTACGGAGATTGGAACGATCAGAAAGGCAGAAGCACCGCGTGACGAGGGACGGCGTTAGACTAGCGGCTCGTACTGCCAGGAGGAGCCCCTGGCCCCCGAACGTAATCACGCTGGGGACAGTAACTCGGATGGCAAGGCAGCTCCGTTTCCACCTCGTCCAAGGGTGGCATAGCCACTTCACGTTGACGGGACCAAAGACGTTCCGGCCCCGTCGGGTCGAAAGGGGGGACGTACCCCACGCCTTCATAGGGGTCTCGGAGAGGCTGACGCGGCGCCGAAGTCGGCGGAGGATGAGAAGACGAGCCCACGCGGAGGGACCGGAGCTCGTCACGCTCACGTCGGTATCGATCTCGCTCCGCACTGGCGTGTTCCAGGCAGTTGGCTTGGTTAAGGGAGGTCGTACGTAGACCCTCCAGTTCGCTCTGCACCCGCTGTAGCTGCGAGGAGAGGGCAGCTAGTTCGATACAAGTCGACGCGCCTCGGCACTACGAGCCAAGTACCATGCCGCCAAAGTGCTGAGCAATCCATCGACCCGCCACGTACGGTCTGTCGAGCTCCCCAACGCCCGAGCAAGGTCAGGAACGGCCCTGACTTCCTCCGGCGTTAAAATGAGGTTCTGGACGGGACCTTCCCTTACGAAGGGCCCTCCGGTTGTGCTCAGACGAGGAAGAGGCGGCGCAATGGACCCCGTCGTAGCACCGTAATTCGCGTCGGACGTGAGCGGAGTGCGAAAAGGATTCGACCCACCGAACGGAGTCGCCCGAGTCTCGCTATCAAGGTCCCTATATGGCTTCCTCCGGGCCTCCCGAGCCGCGGATCCGACGCCGCCACCACGGGTGTGGCCACCGCCAGATTGATTGGGGCGGGCCACGAAAGTGTCTGCACGCACGTCGTACGACAGGAACACGCTTCGGATTCCGGTAGTGTAATCTGTCCAAGAGCGTTGATGGCACTCTGCCTTGTCGAGGGACCGGTGCATCACGTCGAGCACGAAGGAATAAGACCACGGCACGTGCTGTGTGCCCTGCTCGAGCGGGTGCAACGGTACGTCGGGGAGCCCTGGAGCGACCCTCCCGAGGAAGGACAGCACCGCACCGGGCTGTACGAAGACTCGTCCGTTGATGGAAATCTCGTTTACGAATGCGTTTCCAACGGACCAAGCCCACTCCCGCTCAACTTTATTGAGGAGGTCATCGCGTGCGGGATGTTGGAGATCCTCACAAGCGAACCCGAAGTGTTTTAGAGCGAATGGGAGTAACACGTGTACTCCCAGGGACGGGAAAGCGTCCAGAATCGTTTCCGGTAATCCCGGGAAGTCGCTCTTCGATAACCCTCGCTCGAACGAGGCCGACTGGAGGACGCGACCATCTTCCTTCCCCGCCTGACGATAAGCCGACCAGTCATGTGGGGCCACGGCGATGGAATGCAGCCACATTAACGAACAGGCGGACTTCTGCAGAGCGGCCCGCGTCTTAGAGTACGCATACGGCCGGGGGCTCACGTACAACCCCGGAACTTCGGCAAGGACAAATCGTCGAGGCGCACGGGGGCCGGGGTGGAACAAGTACACCGCCATGCGGTCGACGTATTCCACCTCCCCTAAACTGTACGCGAACGTTCGATCACTCGGAATCTCGTCCGGTAGCTGATACGGAGCGCCGCTCCCCTCGCCCAGCAAACGTGCCAAGGCGAGCGAGGCCTCGTCGGCCAGTCCCTCCTCGTATATTGTGCGAATACGTAACAAGTCGGGACGAACTTGCGTCATCAAGAGGATGTCGCCGACGGTGATTCCGGACCGGCCGTGACGACGCCACGCATACCTCAGACGGCTGAGAGGGAGAGGCGTCCACCGCTCGAGCGGCACACCTAACCACAAAGTAGTGGTTGCTGCGGACTCCTGATCAAGGCCACCACTATCCCGAGTCGACTCGAGAAGAGCCCCAGGACGCCGACAACTCCCACAAGCCCCGTAAGAGCCCGGGACCGCCGTGTACGTCTCACTCCCGCGTACCGACGCGGATGCTTTGCGAGGCTGCTCACCCCCAACGGGGCCTGACTCGTGCCAGGCCCGCTCGACGTCTCCGACCGCGTCCCTCGGACCTCCGCGGCGAACAGCACCCTCGACCGGCGGGTCGGACTGTGGCGTGATCACGGGGGCAGCGAGGGCGACGACACCCAGCTCCGCGGACAATGTGGATTCGCATGAGCGGCGTCCCTGTTGGAACGGAGGCAGGGACGTCGCTGCGCGTACAGTAGGCGCAGCATGATTCGGAGGACGCCCGCCTCTCGGCGCGATCCCGGCAATCGGGTACGTATTTGTGGTGGCCGGGGCGAAAGAACGGGGGTCGGTGCCACCGTCCGGCAGAGGACGGTGAATAACAGGTACCGACGTCAGCGGATCCGACATGACGGAGAAATCAACGGACGTCGCGACGAAGGCAGCGTGGAGAGGCGGTGAGACCGCCACGCGGAACGGAAACTCCAAGCGGAGGAAGCCGTCTGATCGCGGGGTCCAAGGGGAGAGGCGCAAGGCAGATAGGGAGAGACGATCGGTTAGCGAGAGCACGACCGCGCGTCGCGATGAAGAGGATAAGGACCACTGGACGCGGTCGTGAGGGGTAAGAGGAAGGCGCGTGATATCTACAAGCTCGGGCATTTCCACTCCTCTCAAGCACGTGTGGACGTGGACGTCCACGCTTGAAGGGCGGGTGGTGTAGTATAACTACCAAAAGGATTAGATTAGAAATTGGATCCGAATCTCTAAGGTACGGACCTTACAGAGGGCCTGTACCACACGTGTAGGGGCGCACGCGCCCCCACGCGTACCATACGTGTACGACGCATATACAGTCAGCCCTGTCCGCTGACAGTGCCGACTACTGTAGTACCGCATAGTACAGTACGTACTGTACTAAGTTAGGATAGACTAATTGTATATTAAATAACGGAGCGCACCGGCGGCGAAGGGGGGACAAGGAAGGACTTGTCCACGACCTACCGCCTAGGTCTGACTTCCAGCTTACCCTAAGGAAGCTTCCGTTAGCTACCTTAAGGCGAGACCGAGCGTGAGTAGAGGACGCGCGAGCACGCGAGCGAGCCTAGATTCACCTCCGCCCGTCAGCGCTGGAACGTAACCCAGCGCTGCTCCGGGGCGTCGAGGCGTAGATCGGCCCGCCCGTGTGCGCGTCCTCCCCCCGATCCCCCTCTACCACGCTACCCGGGCCCGTGCTCCGGTTTCGTTAGCTGGTCCGACTTTCCCCGTCTTCTCGTACGTACGGGTCTTCCAGGACTAAGCATACACCCCTATCCGTTTAGGGGTGTTTATGCTACAGAAACTATGTCAATCAGAGAAACCCAATCCCTGTTCAAGACGGTCATTCAGGTTCCGTATTAGCGTAAGATTGCCAAATATGCGTGATTAAGGCTTTTGTGAGCGCCACATGCTTGGCATAATCCCCACGATCGTGCCCTGTCGACCCAATTCTAACTGCACACGTAAAGCACCCTGTCCGCCGTTCTCACCATCGGCAATTGGCACAATGATGGACCTAGAGTCGGCAGCTATCAGAGCGTCAATCTCCGCATCAGATATCCTCACACCTCCGGTCCCATAGCCAGAAAACCCTCCTCTGCGCTCTTCGACGATCATATTGTGAAGTATGACACAGGCAGAGACAATTTCCTCCATATCAATTGCGCTCCAGAGCCTCCCGGGGGAATATAAAATATTCCAGCGAGCGAACAGGACCCCAAACCCCGTTCTACTGCTTTGCGAACTGCCTCTTGTCGCATTCGAAACATTTTCTTTCGCGGCTTTTGTGTCTCCGGCAAAGTCTTGACAAAAACCTTGTAGTTCGGATATATTCCGTCAGCCAAGTAATAGAACCAGTCAAACCTTTTTTCTGCAATTACACTTTCCACGCGGAAAGGAGGGTAGACTCCACTTAAAACCTCTGCAAAGTGCGGGCTGACATCAAGGATGCTGATGTCGTTCATGCTTCCAGGGTACCCAAAGGCACAATGCCATATCCAAAGATCCAAATCGCAAATAACTTCCATTCGTAGTGTAGAGACTTTTTCTTTTCCTACGTTATGACCTTGATGTGCCTTTGGTGCATTTTTCCAATCCCACCCTGCACAGTTCACACATCCCATACAGCCCGAAAATCCTACCTGTGCAAATCGCGCTTCAATGCGCTGAAGGTCTACTTGCGTCGGCGCGCGCAGGTATTCAATTCCAAATGCAGAAACCACACCCCGGCAAAACTCTCGGAGCAACTTCAGAGCGGTAGTCTCACTCATTCTACAGTACTTATTCACAGCGTCACCTGAAATGCCGTAGGACAGCTGCCTCATGGAAGCAACAACCTTTTGCAGCGGATGGATTCCTTTTCGTCCTGTACAGTCCGAATTAATCCCCAGTCTTATGTAGGCGTTTCTCTCCATGACACCGTCGTACACGCGGAGAAAAAGCTCTTTCGGCATTCTGAACCTTCTTTCGAAGAGGTCAGCACTGTAAACAGGACCCCGCTCTCCCGATCCATCATCCCTCATGCTCCGCTCGTCCCAAAAGTAATCCAGCATTATGCGGCGATGCCCACCCGAAAAGTCTCGCAAGACGTTCGGACTACGTCCAGGACGGGATCCGCCGTGCTTTCCGTCATTCTCTTCGTTAAGCTGATCATGTGATACAATAATTGCGACAGTATCGACAATGTCGTCGTCACTGTCATGCACGAGTTCGTCTAAGTTGAATTTCATGGTCGTTCTGTAGAAATACGAAACTGGCAGTTAGAGAGAGGGGCGGGGAATTACGAAGGGAGGGGGGGCAGGCGTGCGAGAGCAGAAGATAGACCATTAGACCGTCACTGGTGGAGAGGGGTCCCTTTTTAGCTCCATCTATCAATAGCATAGACCCGCGGCCGAGTGCGGTCTAATTTTTGACTGGGAGCCAGTTGTAATTCTCCACCTGGCATTTTGGACAAATACATTATATCCCATAGACCCTCGCCAGTGGAGATGCTCTCAGGGTGTAAATGACACCAGCAACAAACCACCTGATAAATTACACCGTGTGAGATATCAGTTTGATTGTTGCTCCCCACTTCATGATGGCGGAAGCTGAGGCCGGTCCAGCCACTGTAAGCATTATGCATGCAAACGGCTGTTCTAGTGTCTATTATACCCACAGCCTCAATTGAGGTATTAGGGGGTACCATGTTATGGATCAGTCTTAACATCTTGAATAGTAAATAATGAAGAAATTGTCCAATTCTCCTACAACTTGGCACAAAGCTCCAAAGCATGCCTCTACATCCATACATCGCTTTGGGATTGGCTGTTGAAATACAGGAAAACCGTAACAACGCCATCGCTTCCCATGAACAAGTAGCCGTTATGGGCCTCACTGTGCTGAAAATGTGGATCACATATGATATTTTCGCCCCACGAATTTTATTCATAATTGATTAGTGACTTGGTTGCACAGGTTATTCGCTGCCTGAATAGCTGCTTTTTAGCTTCGCAGCAGCCCGGCGCTGGGCCCGACGCTGGGACCGGTTAGCTTTCAGACGCTCCGCTCGAGCAGGCATTTGAGCAAGCCGGATGCGGTGTTGCTCTTTTCGCGCCTCCTCCTCCACCCTTTGCTGACGCTTCTCCTCCAACTCCCGCTCTTTCTGTGCCCTTTTTGCGGCTGCTTCGGCCGCCCACACCTCACGCTGCAACGCTGCTTCTTGGCGCTGCAAAGAACGCTCTTCAAGCACCTTGAGCACATCATCTCTTGTCAATAAAGCTCCTGATCTCGTTATCAAAGTACCGCTTTCAATGACACTGCCGTCACTGCGCAGCATATTTCCGGAATGTGTGAATGCTTTGACAAGATCCTTGTATGTGTCGAATGCTGCCGTCTGGTCTTCATCCCCCTCAAAATTGGTGATATCAGTCTGCCGGATCACACCAGCATTAGCTCCCCCATGTCCTCTTTTCCACACACCGCATGCATCGAAACCGCTTATGATATTGTCCGGACGGACGGACTCGTAGTACGCCCGTGTCCGTATTTCGCAGAGTGTGTAGATATCATTCGTTTTTCCCGCAACGGAATACGCTCTACTGTTCAACAGGTTTCGAAACGACGTCTTGAATGGCGAAAAAACCGCATAATCGAGCACTTGAGTCCTGTGACTTGTGTGGGCGGGCAGACCGATGACAACAACACGGCCGTTCTTGAGGTCGTTAAGAGACCTGTAAGTGCAATGGGCACCGTAACTATCCATTGTGAGAACAATGTGGCGGTGTTTCTCACGCAGTATTTTGGTCTCTTCCAGAAACTTTAATGTCCACTGATAGAAGATTTCGGAGTCCACACCAGCCTTCTCCCGGTACACACAATAGGAATTGGGAGGGAGAAAGCTAGCAGGAGTTGCTCTCGTTCCGTCAGAGCGAATGCGGTGTTAGGTTTTTTTGCCAGGCAGCACTGTAAGTGGGCTCCAAGCCCGCCCGTCTCCAGACACAACTGGCATAATGGTGACATGCCCAGCATTGCCATAATACTTTAATTCAGTTGAGTTACTTTTCCCACTTGCGTCAAACACAGCCTTGCTTCGAGCGCGTGCGGCTATACGCGTGGAAAAGCCGCTTTCGTCAATGTTAAAAATTTGTTCAGCCGACGTTATCTTAAACTCCTTGTACACTTGTGCGAGACGCACGAAATGTGATGCCAAGTTTGATGGCGACATCGCTTATTGACGCGCTTTTTCTAGACTTGATCTGCGCTTGAGTGTTAGCCTGGAGTGCCGTGCAAAGAATCTGTGCAAATAGCCATTCCCAGGCCTTCCATTTTTAAATGGTATCCTTTTTTGTCGCTGCGGAGGGAGGGATTGTACAAAAGTAGCAACAAGAGACTTCAAGCATTCTCGTGACAAAGGTGTGCCTTTTTGCGAAATGTCTAGCGCGGCATCCACAATAAACGCTTCTTCTGAGGCGGACAACACAGGTGGGCGGCCTTGTGGGGTTGCTGCAGATTGTTTCGGCTGTGCAGCGCGACGCAGGGTAGAGTAGGGAACGTGGTGCATTGTTGCGCACTTTCTTATTGAGAGTTGCGAATAGCGGTAGTGGGCGAGAGCTTGTTGGACTGGAACAGAGTTCACTCCCTTGTGCCCCGGAGGGGCGCAAACGCGTTTCGATACCATCCGTTAGCCGCCGATGGGGGAAAGGCACAAGACAAATTTCGAGTGTTAGGGCAAGGCGTGTGGAATGTTAAAGTCGGTCGGAGCAATGGGAAGGGATGTGTTTCTATGGGAAAAGCGCGCGCAAACTCTTTAGCTGATTTGTATTTAAATATAAAGAGCCGATTCTGCAGTAGACGAATACAACCACATGTAGGGCTGACAGCAAGCAGTTTTTGTCGCCCAATTAACGATGAATTAGGTTCACAATTACTACGTGGTTCATGTTTTCGGAGCCCGATGATACATAGCCTCAATTGAACGCTATTCCCAAGCGCCAAAAAGGATCGATACGGTACCTATGCACGCTTTTCGCGCCAAAAAACAGCATCAATGCCCCCTTAATAAGCGTGGGACCCTTCCCACATCGCCAATTTTCGAAGTGGTACGCAGCAGTACGTCTTGGAATCAGGCTCGACATTGCGAAACTTTCCCAAAATGACCGCTGCAAAAGACCCACGCCGTCGCATTGGTGCGCGGGTGCACACTAAAGCAACCTGCGTCACCAATGCATCCGAGTGCGCTCGCCTGTACGGAAGCAAGGCAAAAGGCAAACTTCTCAGTGGAACCGTCCAAGAAGTCCTCGTGGACACAATCAAAGGCCGTAGGCAGACCTCTTTGAAGGTGGAGTGGACTGTCACAGTCCAACCAACCATTAGAACAGCTGTAAAAGCAGTTAAGCTTGTTAACATCAAGCACGGTAGTGCCGAAAGGGTTGTTCATCCCAGCGCCGAACCTTTGATTCCAGCGAGTCCACCCCAATCTCCAGTCACCCCCGCCACAGCCTCAACTGTAAGCAAGGCAAAAGCATGGGTCAATCAGCAATCCTGGGAACAAGCATCTGAAGACAGCAGCGGCACATCGACACCATCCAAAAGTACCGAACCAGACGCCATTGCGCATGATATTCCATGGTACAAAGAGCATGTCACAGCCCCCATTGGTGGGTACTCAGCTCGCAAGTTTTGGACAGTTCGAGCGTGGAATGGAACAAATATATCTGAAGGCGCTGGAATCCAAGGCCTTACACGATTCGACTGCTTCATGAGCATGTATCCATTTGAGCACCTCTCGCTTGTGACCGAATTAACCAACGAGAACCTCCTGGCTAAAGGTAAAACAGGCATCTCACCGTCGGAAGTGCTTCGGTTTTTTGGGGTCCTTATCCTCATGACACGTTTCGAGTTCGGCAATAAGCAAGATTTGTGGAGCTCTTTACCTTCATCTAAGTATATACCTGTACCTTCTTTCGGTCGCACGGGGATGTCACGAAATAGATTGTTTGATATATTAAGCAATGTTCGCTTCAGTCTTCAGCCATCGCACCAGGGCAATCTTCCGACAGCACCATTTCGATGGAAACTTGTGGACGACTTTGTGCAGGCTATCAACATGCACAGATTGGAGCGTATGACGCTTTCTGATCTTATTTGTGTCGATGAGTCCATCTCGAGGTGGTATGGACTAGGAGGTCACTGGATAGACGTGGGACTTCCACAGTGTGTGGCAATTGACCGCAAACCGGAGCATGGGTGTGAATTACAAGATGAATCATGCGGGAGAAGCGGTATTATGATGCGTTTAGAGTTAGTGACAACGGCAGAAGATGAAGCGAAAAAAGAGAATGAGGGAAGCATGCTACATGGAGCTGCAGTCTAGAAACGTCTCGTTTCACCGTGGTCAGGTTCGCATAGAATCGTGTGTGCAGACTCTTATTTTGCAAGTGTTTATGCTGCTGAGATGCTGCTGAAGTTGGGCATCAAGTTTATCGGTGTCGTAAAGACAGCGACAAGGCTGTATCCAATGGATTACCTTTCGAAACAAGAGCTTTCGGAGAGGGGACAGCATATCAGTCTGGTAAGGAAGGGGCTAAACGGAAACAATATGATGATGGCGCTCATGTGGTTGGATAGGAATAGAAGGTATTTTATTTCAACAGCGTCGTGTGCAGAGCAAGGTGACGCCTACCTCCGCAAGCGCTGGAGGAAATTGGAGGGCGGTCCAGAAAACGTAGAGGTGCATATACGGCAGCCAAAAGTCTGCGAGATATACTACAGTTGTTGCGCCCAGGTGGATAGACATAATCGCTGCTATCAAGAAGTTTTGGATATGGAAAAGAAAATTGGGACTCAAAGCTGGCATTTCCGTTTGAACACATCGTTGCTCTCAATTTGTGTAGTAGACAGTTGGTTGCTCTGGAAAGGGGCTCATGGTTCAAGACAGCACATGAATCAACGGTCGTTTTACGAGGCATTGGCGACAGAGTTAATTGACAACTTTTACGAACGACCATACTTAAGAGGAAGAGGCACGACAGGAGCATCCAAATCACAGAATAAGGCCCCTGCAGGACGACTGACAAGTGGAGTCGGAATCCACTTGACTACGAGGAAGCAAAGGCGACGTAAGAGGGATGGGAAAGTTACGGCATATGCTTTGCAAAAAACCTGTAGGGTGTGTAAGATCCACAAGACCACACACCTGTGTTCTGCTTGCAGTGTGAGTGATAATATTGTTTGGCTGTGTCGTGCAGCGAAGGGCAGGGACTGCTTTTCCGTTCATTTAGGTGAAAACCACAATCTAGGCAACTCCCTTCTGGAGCAATCGTGAGGACCTCAATTGAGGATAATTGGTCCCTCAATTGAGGCTCTTGGCCGGTACAATAGACACTAGTGTAATCTGAAAGCATCAAGACCGCGAGGAACACCGCTGGCGATACCGCGATAACGGCGAGGCACGCCACAGGCGATACCGCGATGCCGGAGGGGGAGGATACCCCTCCGATGATGACCCATCCAGTTCGGAAGACTCGCGCAGGCGGGACCACAGGGCACGCCGCGATAGAAGCCGAGACCGGCAGCGGCACGACCCGTCCGACTCGAAGGACTACCACACCGAGTCAGATGAGGAGCGTCGTCGCTCGAGCAGACACTGCCGGGCTGCCCCGAAGAGCGACGAGCGACGGCCCACGGTAATCAGGCCCCTCAATGACCTGTTTACCAAGGCCGTCAACTACAAGACCTACCGCCTGGGACGGCGTAGCTCGCGCTACGACTCCACATTAGCGCGGCACATTAACCGTTACCGGAAAAACTGGACGTGCAGATGAAGTCCCACACGTTCAGCGGTCAAGACCCGATTGCGGTGTTGGGATTCCTCGCACGCCTCAAGATGGCGTGCGAACACAACGGGATTACGGAAGGAGCCTCGGTGTGGTGCTTCCAATTCTACCTGACCGGGCAGGCTCACGCCTTACTCCAGTCCCGTCTCAATGGAAACACCATGGCGGTTGACGTGGAGCGGCGCGAGCTGCTCCGGACATACCCGCAGGTGGTCAACTTTCTGTTGCGCACCTATGCTACCGACGAGGTAATTTCCGAAGCGGTTGGGGACGTGACCTCCTTCCGTCAGAGTTCAAACATGACGGAGGAGGTCTACAGTAACCACCTCTGGGACAAGGCACTCCGCTGCGGTACGGTATTCTCCGACAGGCGGTTGAAGTCCCTGTTCGTCGAGGGGTTACTGCCTGCCACGTGCGCGCAGGTTCGTACTAACCTCGCCACGCACCCGGATGTGGACTACCAATCCGTCGCACGCTATGCGCAAGCGATCGGGGAAACCCATCGGGCTTCCCGTCGACAGGGGATGTCAGCCATGGCGCACCGAGAGCCGTCCGGAGCGGCTAGAAGATTTGACCGCACCGCAAGGACGAGGCCCGTGCTGTCGGTTGAGTTGGCATCCGACATCCCGACGGCCGGGGGATTTGCTAAAGAAGCAATCCTGGCCGTGACGGACCACACCGCCACGCCGGCCTCGATGAGCTCGCCACCGACGAGTTATTATCCGTCGCCGGCAGCCTCAAAGGCGGGCGCCCCGGTTCCGCCCGCCAACCCTGGCGACGTGCGCACAGGACCGTACGTGAGGCAAGGGCAGGATCCACGCGTCTGGTTCTCCGGCGGGAGATTTCCCGGACCGCCACCATGCCGGTTCTGCCTTGACACCCCGCACCGACAAGAGGGGTGCCCCGTCGTTGCCGATGCCGGCCTGCGGGCCAAGCTTCTAGAGGCACGAGAGGCCAACTACCAGAAGTTACGCATCCGGCAAGGCCTCCGCCCGGGATCCCCGTTCAACCGCCAGGGGCCGTCCGCTTGGCGAAACCAGCGTCAAACCGCCCCCGCGGGCGTCAACGTGGTCGAGGAACCGCTCCCCGACCATACCAAAGACCACGTGGCGCAAGCCGCGGGTGAAACCTGCGAGGACTTGCTGCTGACGGGGGAAGCTGGGGAGGACGCGTAGAGGCGACGACGTCTCTCCCCGTGCCCAGCCTCATAATCTTAGGCACCCCCGATCCGGCTGCGCCAGTGGAAGCCCAGCCGGATAATCGAACGGAAGTCCGGGCCATCTGCTTCTTCAAGAAGCAGAATTACAAGATCTTCGCGACGGTTGGTCAGAAGCAGGCGTTGATGGTCGCCATCACGCCAGTGCTTGACTCAGGAGTCGGCCCGAACCTCATCCATTTACGGTGTGTCGCCGAGTCGTGGCGACCATCGATAGAACCGGTTCGGAGCCCAGCGCTCATCGACGCGTCAAACCGCGCGATGAAGGCACTAGAGGGAAATCCCCCTGCTCGTCCGAATCGGTGAGTTTGTGGCGCGCGTCCCGTTCCTGGTAGTCACAAGCCTCGCCGTGGACTGTATCCTCGGTACAACTTTCCTGGATCGCCACGTCAAGGCGATCCTCCCACTGCAACGGAAGGTCGTGTTCCAAGACGCGCCGCCCGTAGCGTTGGTCGTAACAACTCCCTCCAGGCACGACCGCAAGATGGCCTCGAGGAGCACCGCACAACAACTACCGCCGTCGGATAAACCCGAACGGAAGCAGGTGTCGTTCCCCGCCAACACACCGTCACGGAAGATCCGCCTCGTCAGAGAAGTGACAATTCCCCCGATGACGCAGGCCATGGTGAGGGTCGCGACGCCGGTGGTGGGGCTATGTTTTTTACAGAACTCCCCAAAAACCGCGCACAAGAATTTGACCCTCATGGCACAGGGGGTCATGGATGTTGCCCCCGAAAAACCGTTCTCGGTAACGCTCAGCAATTTTGGGCACCGCTCGGTTCACATCCCGAAGCATACCGTAGTCGGACTGGCTCTTCCGTCGCCTACTCAAATCCTGACCCTTGGCGACTCGGCCGCGGAAGCGGCCGAAGCTAAGGAAGGGGGAGGGATATTTAATTCCAACCTCTCAACAAAGGATGGCGCGGAAGAAGCCGCCGACAACCGTACAGATAAGGGCGGGGCTGAACAAGCCACGCCTCCCAAGGCGCCCCTCGGGGCGGCTGGAACGTATAAACCCGAAGACACCGCCGCCCCCGAGGAGGACCACAACGCCTGGCAGGAGGACGTCCACATCGGTGCCGAGGACGAGGAGGTACGCTCGGAGGTCTTCGAGGTACTGTCCGAATTCAAGGGGATGTGGACCGGCCAGCTGGGAAAAATCGGGGCCACGAAGCACCGGATTGAGCTCAAGCCCGGTGCTCGCCCGATTTACCAGGGGCTTTACCGCGCTGGACCAACCGCACGGGAAAAAGAGAAAACGGAGATCGACGGCATGCTCCGGGCAGGGGTAATCGAACCCGCCACGGCCGAATGGGCAAGCCCCGTGGTATTCGTCCCTAAAAAGGATGGTACCATGTGGTTCTGTGTCGACTACAGAAGGCTCAACGCAGTCACCGTTCGGGATTCCTATCCGTTGCCAAGGATGGACGAGTGCATCGATTCCCTCGGCGACGCTACTGTCTTTATCACGCTGGATTGCAACAGCGGGTATTGGCAAGTAGAAATACCCGAGGAGGACTGCGACAAGACGACGTTCGCGTCGCACTGCGGGTTGTACCGTTTCCTCCGCATGCGGTTCGGTTTGAAGAATGTCCCCGCTACCTTCCAGCGGGCCGTCGACATTATACTGTCGCAGGTAAAATGGGAAACTGCACTGGTCTACCTGGATGATGTGATCATCTACTCCAAGACCGTAACGGAACACTTCGCGCACGTCTGCGAGGTTTTGCGCCTTCTGCGGCACGCGGGCGTGTCACTGAAGCTGTCGAAGTGCGCCTTCTTCGACACCTCGGTCACCTACCTGGGGCATGTGATCCGACCAGGTAAGTTGGAAGTCGAGCGCCGCAACGTGGTCGCCATCGAGCGCGCTCGACCTCCCCAAAACCAGACGGAATTGCGATCCTTCTTAGGAATGTGCAACGTGTACCGTCGGTTCGTGAAGGGCTTCGCGAAAATAGCCCCTCCGCTAAACCGGAAGACGGGGAAAAATCAACCCTTCGAGTTTGAGGTTCTTACCGATGAGGAATACGAGGCGTTCGTGGAAATCAAGAAGCGCCTCATGTCCCCACCGATCCTCGCGCTACCCCGTTACGGAAAGAAATACACCCTGGATACGGACGCTTGCGCGTACCAGGTCGGCTGTGCCCTATTACAGGAGCAGCCGAGCGGTGACCGCTTACCGATCGGGTATTGGAGTCGGGCTCTAACCGACGCCGAGAAAAATTACACCACCACCGAGAAGGAGTGCCTTGCTGTCGTGTGGAGCATCCTCACGCTTCGACCATATCTATATGGGAACACGTTCGACCTCCGTACGAATTACGAGGCCCTCCGATGGGTCCTCAATCTGGCGGATAGCTCCGGCCGGCTAGCGCGCTGTCGTCTCCGCCTAGCCGAGTACGACTACGACGTACAGTACCGACCGGGTATTAAGCACCAGCTCGCGGATGGTGTATCACGCCTCCGAGTTGACGGCGCAACCTCCGAACCGGTTGACGACGAGGTCCCGTGTCTCGCGGTACAATGGCGAGAGGAGGAGCATAACCCTCGCCAAGGTACCGTACACTGGGAGACCCCCGTCGACCCGGGGAGAGCTGAGCACGCGTTCGCGGTTACACCCGAAGAACGCGACGTCTCATCCATAACAGTGGAAGAGCTCCTTCGGGAGCAGGCCGAGGACCCCTTCTGTACGGCGGCCGCAGAGACCGTGGGGAACTCGGACTCGCGCTACGACGTCGACCGATACGGGTTCGTCGTCCGCAAATCCCCCTCGATCGGACCCTGCAGCGGGTCGTACCGAAACGGCTCAGGGCGAAGATATTGTACCTCGCCCATCATCCCCGCCTGGCAGGACACCTGGGCGGTACGAGGATGTATTATACCCTCCGGCGGGAATATTACTGGCCTCATATGGCCAACGTCGCTTTCAGTACCGTACGGAATTGCGCCTCGTGCGCCGCCACCAGGGGAACCCTGGTGCGGCATCAGAAGGACCTCAAGCTATTCCCAGCGGCAGGGCCGCTAGATTTCGTCGCCATGGACCTGCTGGGTACTTTACCGAAGACGGCGCACGGGAATCGCCACCTGCTCGTCATGACCGACCGGTTTACGAAGCTGAGGCGCAGCATCCCGTTACGGACAACCACCTCGTCGGTCGTGGCAAACGCCTTCCTGGACAATTGGGTCTACGTATACGGCGCACCTCGTTACGTGCTAACCGATAACGGACAACAACTTGCTGCCAAGTTCTTCGACGCGGTGTGCGCCTTGCTGGGGGTGAGGCACTACCTGACTACCGCCTATCACCCCCAGACAAATGGGCAAACCGAACGGTTCAATCGCACCCTGGTGCAGCGCCTCTGACACTATGTCGAGGAGCATCAGAGGGACTGGTGTAGTGCAATGCGCCTGTTAGGCAGAGACCAAGGTCCGACGGTCCAACGCAAACAACAGCAACCAAAAGCAACAACTGCCAACGGCACAGCGCTACGGAGTGTTCGAAGCTCCCTGTCCTCTTTAAGCGGGTTTGCGGCCCGCAGTAGCTCGGATCCCTGATATGGGGGGGGCAAAGAGAAGGGCCCCGCCCGGGATCGGTAAATGGTGGTAGAGACTTGTAAAGGCAACTGCTCGACGAGTTCGGAGGGGTGTTTAGGTAAACCTGGTCCGATGGGTCGTAAATGCAATGCTCGAAGAGCGCCTTGTACACCTTATACCCTTGATAAGGTCTTCGACAGGGACGTCGCAACGTAGCCCGTCGGGAAAGAAGAAAACGTAGAAGCGCTACACCGTCGTACTGCCCGATGGCAAAGTACCAACAACGGATCGGTCGCAACCAGATTCCGATGGAACCAACACTGAGAAAAGCACCACTGGTGCACCAACACAAAAGCCCGATGGCGAATGGCGTCACGTTGCGGATCGCAATCTTACAAGGGGGACCAACTCAAGATTAAGGGAAATTAGGATAGGGAAATAAAGGAAAATTGATAAGGAAAAAGGGGACCCCCGAGCAATAGAGGATGCCGTAGGCTTAGGTAAAAGGGAGCGTCTTGATAGAGACGGACTTCGACCAAGGCGACATTCAACTCCGGCAACTCGGGTTGGTTTATTGACTGGGTCGGTCAAAGGGCTAAGTTATATAGAGCCCCGCCGGGGCGAGTACAGTAGCTCCTGGCTCTAGATTCTAGATCTAATTAGTAAATAAATTAAATAATTAAAATAAACGTGCGCGTCGTCACACACGTGTGTCCCCCAAACCCGGACTACAGTATCCAATTTGTTTTCCCTTTTCACTTCTTTCCACCCCCCTTTTCAGGTGCGTATTGCACTACATATCCCCCTTCCGAGCGTCCTTGCCCACCGCCAACTCTTCGTATAATCTTCCGATTTCTCTTCTCTTCCAGCTCGCGCGTCCATCCATCGTCCTCATCCTTCGACCGAAGGTCTCCCCCTGCACTATCTGGTGCTGCTTTCCCTCCTACCAGCGCGCGGGTACCCCCTTGTTTTTCTTTCTTCTTTTAAAAGGCGGTCGAGCAAGGACAAGACGACCCTTCCTCCCCGTGGCTGATGTCCGACACGTCTGTCCCTCCATCGGGACCCTCATCCGAACCGGAGAAACCTCATGTCCGGCGAGGTCGTGCCGGTGTGGGGTTCTCATACAAATCGAGCCACCCTCAAGAGCTCCCCTCAATCCCCCGACTACCTCCTCCTCTCGACCCAGCCGAATCGGCTCTTATTCCGGGTCATACTCCTCTCGTCTCTGCGTCGCAACGATATCCCCCACTTCAGGAGTTATACAATAAATCCATGCACCATCACCCCCTAATGTACGCAGCAGCAAAGTGGTTCTCCGTGATCGGGGTGCGCGATCTCGACGGCATCGAACGAGACTTTGCCGACGGTGGGGGTATTTTGCCCGGTAACCTCCCCATGTCAGCCGTACGTTCCCATGATTGGCGTATTCGAATAGCCATTCCTCCATCGATCCTCCGACATTCTACCCCTCGCGGTCGTCAAGCGCTGTCAATGCGCTTTATGCAGGCCGTCATTGAACGGCTGGACCTCTTCATGACGGACGCTTTGATTCCTTCCACTTTCTATTGTGACACGTGGAAGTTTCGCACTGAGGGCGAACGGTCTTACTTAGACAATTTCGTAGCGTCAAGCATGGGTGACCCTGTCAGGGAGGCGGATCGTCGTTGGCATGATCAGCACATCGTGTCAAACGATGCAATCTTTTGGACGCAGCCCCTCATCCCCGAAAATTTCCGGCATCTCAAACGTGGGAATCTCAGCTTCCTCAACCATACTGTACGCTTGGAGCGTCGATTAAGGTCCGAAACCGGATACTTCGTCGCGTATCAAATGGTCGAGGCTCGAGAGATAGCGCGGGTGCACTACGCAAACCGTTACCAGCCTATCCCATTGTGGTGGGGTCGTTATGAAGTATGCCAGGGCTTTTGGTCCGAGTTTGGTCCCGTCTTCACCTATTTTGGCAGTTACTTACAGAACCGGCGCCATGGTTTGTGGGTCGTCTTCCTCACAGAGTGGTGCGTTAAGGTAGCTGCCACTCTGATCTGGGAAGCGTATGACTGCTGGAGACTGTGGTTCTTGCCCCCGAAGCTTGTCGATCTCATGCGCTCACTAGATTACACCGTCCCACTGGGCGGAGCCGACGTGGACTTGGAGCTGCATACATTGCTGGACCGAATAGACACCGTGGATTGGGATAGCATTTCTTGTCGAGATTCATCCCGCTCCTTCTCCCATCGACGTGCGTCATTCTCTCCGGGGCGATCGCATCAGGCTGCAGGGGATTATGCCTGGTTCAATCCGTGGTCTGGGTCATTATGCTCGGCGGCCGAAGCTCAACTGAGTCGGCGGTTTGGAAATCAGATTCCCCTTCCGAGCGATGACCTGCTCACGACAACGGATCCACGAGCGCCCCGCTCTGTGCTCCCGTCCATCATCTCCTTTGCTTCCTGTGGATCACGACCGCCCTCCTGAGAAGTCATCGACTCCCCCGTCCATCATTACCAAACCAAAGGCTCAAGCAGCCCCGCCGATCCAGCTGAGGTCCGCGCCCCTTTCTCCCTCGCCACTCACTCCCGGTAGCCTCCCTGTCGCCTCAGTCGTTGAAGTCGTGCACTCGGCTTCTACGGCTACGGAAAGCTTGTCCGTTCGTGAGGTGCCCCAACGTGAAGGGAGGCTCACTTTCCCCGTCCCCTCTCTGGTGCATCAATTCAAACCATCGCGGCGTGACGCAACGTTCCCTTCTCCCAAAAATGTTAGGCGAGGGTGCCCTGTGTCTGCGGCTTACGTGGCCCTTCTTAGGGCTCATGGCGTGTCCCCCGAATCCATCAAAGGAGCTTCTCTGGACGACCTTAGGGTCCTCGCTCGACTCCTCACATCCCTTCCGGAAGGGACGTCTCTTCACAAGGCGACCCCGTGACGCCTCCGTGCGTCCTCATCCGTCATGCTACACTCTTCACCTGCCGGTAGCATCCCCTTAATTTGCCGGCGTGTCGTCTGACTAGCAGCGACACCCTGGGGTCCCCCATGTAAAACGTTGTCCTGTACGTTCCTCGGTGGCTCCGTCCCTTCTTTTCAAATCCACCTCATCCTCTTACCCAGCGGGTCACTGAATCTTCCTCTTCTCCGTTTTCCCTCTCTTTACCTTCTCTTTGATTTTCCTTCAATTTTCGCCCTCTCCCGGCACGGATCAGTTTACGGGGAGATCGCCATGCGCGCGGCAAGAATATTCTAAGTCTCTGGATCAACATCTCACTGCAATTATAACTGCGTTGTCGCGACATGTACGCGAGTGTGTTGCAGTCCTTTCCTGCGCTGGAACAGCCTCAATCACATCCTCTTGTCCTCGCGTAACCCTCCTGTTCGTCTCCGGTCAAACCTTGGTCTTTAGACTTCCTCCTCTTTTTGTTGCTTTCTTGGTGCGCCCCCGCAAAAGCGGTCGCACCCGTTTCGTCCGTTTTTTCGTCCTCTTTTCCTCAGTACCTTCTCTTGTCCTTTGCTTTCTCGTCAAGCTGAGTCCCCCTGTTACCGTCTTCCTCCTCTTTTTGTAAGCGCCTCGCCTCTGCGGTCGCATCTCCTCATATTTATTTCTTCTCCCACTCTTTGTTTCCCCCCCCTTTTTTTCTTCGCAGGTCCTACTCACTGTGTACCGACTACTTCCGGTCTTTGGTGAGGTTGGTACGCTTGGTGGGAGAACGATGGTGGATCACGATCTGACGATCGGGTTAGTTCGAGAATGCGAGTTGGGTGATGGCAGCGTGCGAGTGTAGAGCGATGCATCGTGGGGGGTGGGGAGTCTTATTTGGTATGCCGGAGTCTGTAATCGAGTCAACGGGCGTAGGCCTCCCTGGTTCTGGGGTGTTCTCCGTCCGGCACGGCTTTCAGTGTAGCTCGTCCCTTGCGTCGCAGATTATTATATTCCCACGGTGCTCGACACGACGGCCACGTGTAACGTGATAGCGCACTTGGGACTTCGACTCAATTTCGACTGACTCTCGATCGGTCCCCTTCTGACTTCCTCTCGCTTTTCCAAGGCTGACCTCCCTTTACTCGGGCGACGTTCGCTTTCTTATTCATAGTCTAGGGCTTCGTCTTCTCCCTTTTCTTTCTCGATACGGAGCTCTCGCTGTTTCCTTCGATTCCCAAAAGATGATTCTGGTGTAAGTCCCGTAATTGAGAAATTGTCAACCTCCTTTTCTTCCTTGCTCATCGTCTGCAGAGCAGGGGTCCTGTGTCAGCGTTCGAGTTAAATTGTCATCGAGCTTTCAACGTTCTACAGCGCGTCGCTCCTCACCCTTCTCACTCTCGAGCCTACTGTAGAAGTTCTAGGCGACTCTTATCACCGACTGAGAACACCGTAATGCAGTGACCGTGCACCTTAGCCTTTCTCGCGACTGCGTAACGTGTTCCACTGTCACCATGATACAAACAGACACGTAAGAGTTTCGTTTCCATTGCACAGCGGCATCCTAGACCTTGATCCTCGAGTCCCTACCAAACAAAGGCACCAACGTCCGTCAACGAAATGTTGCTCATCTGTCTCCTCTCAGAGAGCGGTTCCAAAAAAAATCATAAGGCACCATGATGCTGACCGTGTTTTCCCTTTCGGAGGGGGCTCCCTTTTCCCACAATAACCTGGTGCGTACGCCTCGTGGCGCAACCGTCGTTTCTCGTACTGCGGCATTTTTCACTCTACGGTCCATCACTTTCTGTCGCCTTCGTCTCCGTAATCCGCGTTTAGCTTCTGCCAATTTTTCCTCCTCTTTTTTCACTGCCTGTGTCCTCTTTTCCAATTCCCTACTCTTACTTGCAGTGCGCTTCCTCAAGTCCTCTCCTCTTCCTGTATACCTCCTCTTTTTGTACAGCGTTTGTACACTTCCCTTCTCCGCGATATGGGGCTCTGCCCCTTTCTTGACGTGATCCTGACGCTCTCCTCCTTACTTCTCTTTCCACGTCCGGATTGCCGTCGTGCGACAATTCGTGGTCGGTTCCACCATCGGTCGAGGGGGTCTTCTTTCTCCTGTTCCTTATAAACTTGCTAACGGACCTCTGCTGTGCAGGGTCGCCTCCTCGACTTCACAATAAAAAATAAAACAGTAAAAAAAACAGACACAAAAGAAAGAAAACACAGAGAACAGGAAAGGAAAGAAAAACAGATACAGCAGTCAGCTTGTAAGTAGATCGTCCGGGATAAAATGACGTGTGGGTCATCGATGTGGCTCGACGCTGCGTAATCTTCAGGACTAATTTCTCCTCCTTTGACAGCGTTGATGAAAGGGAGTAGACGACGTCGATAAACGGGGTGAACAGTCCTACAGGACCTAAGTCACACTTATTGAGAGGCGAGGGGTCGTCTGCGTTCGCCACTGGCGAGCTTCTCGTTATTGTTAGAGAGGGGGGGACAAGCCCTCTGTGTGCGTTTTGCGCAATGGGTTGCGTGTGGTCCTCGCCATGTCCACTTGACAATATCCCAGGGGGACGAATTCTCTTGCTCGTCGAGCATGATGGGTGTGTTAGGAGCGAGTATGGCGATCAAGGTCATGTTTGATCAGGGAAGGCTCGGCGACTTAGAGTATTTTTGCGTCGCCCACTGTTGTGATCGAGCCTCCACATCATGTGCGGACCGCGTCTGCGGTGAATTTTCCTCAATTTTTGGGAATAATTTTTGAGGCATGACTGGACTTTGATTCCCAACTCGTTTCGAGCATTTCACAGTTCGTTGTCGACATTCCTAATTTCTTTTGGTCAAATCACGCCCCATGAGGGCGGATCATCGATCCGGGCGTCACTTCACGTGCGCGTGGCGGCCACGTGTGATCGTATCCAAGGAGGTAAATTACCTCAGCCTGACACTACAGTGGCGCTTCAATTTTTCAGTGGGGCGGCGTACGTCTCTCCATTCATGTGCGGAACCCGAGGGAAGATGTCCTGGCTCCTACCACTCTCCCTTATCTCTATTTCTTCCCCTTGTGACACCGCCGTTTTACGAGTGTTCTTACTCTCTCTACCTTTGCGCCGCGATCCAAATCACCAATTCCAACTCGATGACTTCCTGACAGGGGTTACCCTGCTTGCGCGCGCGCGAGTTGCGGCGGCAAGGGTAGCTTCTTCCTTCGGAAATTCGTGACGGCCGCGCTACCGGGGATCTGCTCAATAGGTTCCCACGTTGCGTCCTCGATGGTATACCCATACCACCTCACTTTGAGAATTAATTTCTCCTCGTCGTAGCCATGGTCCACGATCTTGTCGATCACATACTCCTGACTCTCGGTTCCTTCTTCCTGCGTGTCCAACTGTCCTTCCCCCTTCCAAAAATTTTCCAACTCATCCTCTTCTCTGGACTTTCCAAACTCGCGTAGGTCTGGAGGCGTCTCCGTTGTCGGCGTTCGACCAACTAAATTATCCTGGTCCCTCGTCGTAGGCGCATGGGTGTGAGGACGTTCCTCGTCCTCCATTACCTCTCCTTCTTCGTTTAGCTCCGGCTCTCCCAGGAACTGTAGCGCTTGCCGTAGGCCAGTTATCGGCGCATAGTCCATCGGGCTTGGGGCTAACTCCACCCTGTCTCGCGATACGCGTTCCTCCTGATCGCCAATGGCAATGACTACCGTATGTTGATCCGATCTTCGGACCTGATAAGGTCTTGTGGCGACTTGTGCCAGCTTGTGTTTGTTGCATAAACACCCCACACACGGCGGAGGGGTGTTCGCGATGTTCGGCGGAAGACCCCGGATCGGCGTACCGAGGGTCTTGAACCAACCAACGCCACCGGAAGCGGGCCGGTAGCGGGTGGTAGAGCGTGGTCGGCGGGGACGCGCGCGTAGGCGAGTGAATCGACGCCTCGACGCCCCGGAGCAGTACCGGTTGACGTTCCGGTACTGACGGGCGGAGGCGGACCGCAGCTCGTCGCGGTGTCGCGCGCGTCCTCTACCCGCTCGGTGGTAACTACTCGCGGAACGGCGGTTTGAGTAGAGTAAGCTGGGTGGTCGACCGTCGGTGGAGGGTTGCCTGTCCTCCCTTCCGCCGCGGTCGCTCCCTATATTTATTGTACAAGTTAATTAACCGTCTACAGTACAGTACGGACTGTACTGTAGTCGGCTTACTGTAGACAGTGCGGGTCGGCCCGCACTGTAACGCTGTCAGCCGTCGGGGCTGACAGCACACGTGTGCTACACGTGGGGTACACGTGTTAGTGCGCGCGCGCTGTAAGGTATGCGCGCGCGCACGCTGTAAGGTCCGTACCTTACAGCGTTAGATCTAATTCTAAATCTAATGTATAGTACAGTAGCCGGCGGTTATGCTACACGGCCCCCCCCTTAGGCGTGAACGTCCGCGTTCACGTGTGCGGGTAAGGGGGGGTGTGCCTCCGGTTCAATCAGGTCTTGCTCGCCCTCGGTCCTTCTCCACCTCCTTCGCGCGCAGGATCCTTCCAATCCATTGTCACTGTCGGTCGCGTTCTCGTCTCGGCACCGCTTGGTGTCTGCGCCGTCTTTCCCGCCCCGTCGCTGCTCCTCCGAGGTCATTCGTCTCCGTGCGCGCGTTTCTCTCCGCGATGAGGCGCGCGGAACCGCTCTGCGTCTTGGCCCTCCCACTCGCCGCCTCCGTCACGTGAACGCGACGTCGGCGAGTGTCCTTCTTCTGTGCGGGGGAGGTCCACTCCCCCGCGATTCGGTGGGTCCTCTTTTGTTTCCGCCGTGGTGGGGGTGATGAGTGCCCCGAAGCGCCGTGCGAGCCAAGCCCGCAGTCCTCGGAAATAGAGCGACTCCTTTGGCGTATACGTCCTCTTCCTGGGGGTCGGTAGACCGTGACGGGAGGCGGCATCCCCCTTCGAATTGCCCGCGGTCCCCTCCTTACCACGACCGGTCGGTGGTTCCGTCTTGTACTGCGAGCTCCGCGCCCTATGGGTACCCTCTCCTTATGACATAGCCGTCGGTCAGCCTCCTCCGCGGTGGTCGCCGTACCTTCTCACACCACAGCTCGCGAGCTTGAGCCGCCGTAGACGACAGCAGAGGGGGGGGGTCTCGTTCTGTACCTTGCGACGTGGGAGGATCCTGTCGCTCTCCCTCTCCCCGCCAACACCAGTTGTAGAACCCCGTAGTGTCCTGTCCCACGTGGCTCGTCGCCTAGCGTAATTGCGTCGGCCAACCCCCCTTCAGTCCCCTTCCGCGAACCACGCCTGCTTACCTTCGGTTCGACGCGTCATCGCGTGTTGCCCCCCCCCTCATGCCGGGCCAGAGCGCGGGTGCCGTTCCTCCCGTTGACCCCCAGCCACTCGCCTCTGATGTCGCTCGGTCGACCGCCGAGGGTGAGAGCACGGCATCGAGGAGCGTGGGTGGCTTTGCCGACGGTCGGCGCTCTTTCGTCGGGTATATAGGCTGGCGCGTAGAGGCCTGTCTCCACTTCTTCGTCGCCGTGTAGTGGCGGCGCCTTACGTCGCGCGCGCGACGGTGGTCGCGTCGAGGGGGCGCCGCGAGTCTCAGGGGTCGTCGTCGGCGGTGGCGGAAGGGGGTTGGTCCTGAATTCGGCGATCGTCTTTCCTGTCCTCCGCGAATTCCGTTGGGCGGTGCACCGCTGTCTGAACCGAAGGCCGTCCCGTGGAGCTTCTGCCGTCGTGGTTGCCCTCCGTAATTCGTTCTATTTTTAGACCGGGCGGCGGTGGTTAGTCGTATCGACCGGGGGGGTATCCTTCTTCGTATAATCCCCGTGGCGAGCCGTTGCCTGCACCACTTCTGCGGCTCAGTCACCTCTGTTTTCCCTCGCTCTCGTGATCGCTCGTTCCCTTCCTCCGAGATTCCTCTACGTCGTTACTTTGCGGCCGTGTCATGAGCAACTCCCCCTCTCCGTCGCGCGAAGGGGGTGCTCCCCCTGGTTCGTCGGGGTCAATCGGGGCCCCGCTGCCGACTCTCCGTCCTACGGGTGCGGGTTCGCCCGCAGCGGCGGCTCCGTCGTCGCAGCTCACCGCCTTCCAGAAGACGCGTCCGTCCCGGGATTCCACGATCTCGGGGGAGTTGGGGACCTCCGTGGTCGGCGTCGCCGGAGGTCCAGCGTACCACGCCGGCGAAGGTCATCTCCGGTCGGGTTCCCCTGCCGCCCGTGGCCTACCGCTGCCGATGGCTTCGGCCGGTCCCTCTGGCTCCACGGGAGCCGTGCCAACGCCACCCCCTCCGCCGCGCCCTGATCCGTACAGGGCCCAAGGGCGTTCCGGTCATCCCGGATCGCCATGGGACGTTGTCCGTCCGTCGGGGGAGGGCCACCGAGGTGCATCGCACAGCTCGACGAGGTGGCTGGGCGCGGTCTACGAACGGTCCGCGCCCCTACCGCTGAGCCGTCTCCGGTTCCCCTGGGGTCGCCATGCCCGGTCGGGCGTGACTATAGCCGAGATAATTTCTCAACCCGAGGTGCGCCCTGATCTTGCCCGCATCCTCAAGATCAGGGGCGCCGGTCTTATCGATCAGGCCGCGGCGGCGCTCGTCCGCCTTATGGCGGAGGGCGATGGTGCCGGATACCAAATCCCCGGCGAAATCCCCTGTGACCGTACGTTCGTGTATAGCGTGGCCGAGGCTGAGTACGTCGATCGCATGGCCTCGGCCCTCTGCCTTCCCGGCGGACGGGGTTCGCAGCCGTTCGTCCTTGCCGAGGTCGCGGGGCTGTACGTGTGCCCCCGTCCCTATGCGTTCTCGAAGCCGTTAGTCGCGCTTCAGAAGTCGGCCAGTGCCTTGATGAGGATACACTCTATCGCGATCGCCCATCGCGACTGGTCGGCATATCGCCGAGCCGACGAAAAGGATGGGCGCGTGTTCCGCTCGGCATGCTTCGAGCATGGACTGTCCCCCGCCGATTTCCCCACACTCCCCGCCGTGGTTCGGGACTCCTTCCCTTCGCTGGGAGTCCACCCGCTCCTCCCGTACGTTCTTAAATACTTCGGGTCCGCCTTCCTAGAGGAGGACCACCCGGCGTATGAGTGCCTCTTGTCTAACTGCGAACGGGAGTGGGCGTGGTCGGTGTGCAACGCCGTCAGCACCGAGCTGGGTGTGAATGGCAGGGTGTTCATCCAGCCCACCCCGACGTTGGATTTCTTGGGGAGAGTGACGCCGGGGCTCCCCAAGGTGTCCTTGAATCCGTCTGACCGGGAGTCCACACACGTCGTGTGGACGTATACCGCCGTCTTGGATCTCCTCCGCCGTGCCGGAGGGGTGGGGGAACATACCCACCGCCCCTGGACTGACTTCTCCACCGGCGAACGGAGTGTCTTTTTACTGTACGACGTTCGCGCGGACGCATTCGCGTCGCGACCCGCCGTAGGACCGCCTCCAACCGGGTCGTCGGGGTCCCGCAGCGGTGTGGGCTCCGCTGCCCGTGCAGCGCGTCGCAAGCGTTACCGGGATCTGGACGCTGAATCCCCGGACGTGTTCGCAGTGGGATCGAACCCATTTCGTATCGCGAGTCCCATCTACACCGAAACGCCTCTTCGGGGCAGCCGAGGACCCTCCGAAATACTACCCGTCCCGCCGCTCCGTTCCTTGGAGGGCGGACCTGCGCCGGGTGAGTTTGCGGATCGTGTCCTATCGCCAGGTGAGCTCGAGTCGATCCCCGAATTACTGCGCGCTTTGGGGCACTCCCGGGATCGTATCTGGTCTACCGGAGCGCTGCTAAGCACGATGGCAGGCTGGTACCTAGCCCGGAGTGACGAGGCTCGACGCCTCGGCGCCGAACGGGCCTCACTAGCTTCGCAGTTCCATCGTGCTCAGAGGGAGGTGGAGGCGCTTCGTGCCGCCTCGCTCCGTTACTCCCAATCCGTCGCGCGTCTCAGTGCTGACTGTGACCGCTACCGTGCGGAGCGCGACGAGCTCCGGGCGATTCGTGCAGCGCCAAGCGGGCGGCATCCGATGTCGCAGGGGGTGACGCCTTCGAGGCGTCGTCCCGTACCCCGCGATCCGTACGGTCACCTGGGATCCGACCTCCCGGCTACTGGGAGCCCCGTAGGTCGTGGTGAGGGCCACGTCGGCGAAGCTCGCTACGCCGCCATTGCGATGCCCTCCCTTGCGGAGGTAAGAGCAACCCCGCCACGTCACCCCAGTTACTGCCCGACGTCGTCGTACGGCCCCGAAATCACGGAGACAGGGGAGGAGGCCGGTCGTTGACGCTGCCTAGCTAGTAGAAGCAGGTCCCTCTTCCCCTTGGTGCGATAAATGGACCTCCCCTCGATCCTTTCCTTAGTTATTCTTTCCCTACGTACCCGTTCCCCTGGGGGCTTGGAACCTTCCGCGCGCTCACCCCCGTCGGCGGGCGGAGACGACGGTACATCGTTCGTGTGAGACGGCTTCGCGGAGGTGCCCCACGGTAGACGTCGAGGCTGCCGGTCGTCTGATCGCGTCGTACCGCGCGTTTTATTTCCCCCCTTCGCCGACGGCTCCTTACGCCGACGCGTCTCAACCCTTTGCGGTCCATCGCGCCGAGGTGGTATAGACGCCGCCGGCTCGTCCGACGTGCGGTAGGTGCTTCCTTCTTCGAGGAGGAAGGCTCCTCGTCTGTCCCTCCGGCGGACTGTGCGGCGAAGAGATGGGGATTTGGCGAGCTCCTATTGGTCGGCCTTGTCGTCACTGCCCCAAGGGAGCTCGCGTCGTCCCCCGCCTCCAGTCGGCGTCGTGAGTCCCCGTAACAGGGACGGGCCGGTGCGTTACGGTTGCGGGGTCGTCCCTCCTTGATGTCCAATTCGGCCCGCTCCCACTTCCTCCGCGCGGCGTCATGCTTCCCTCTCGCCACCGCCCCTCGACCGCGTCGTCGGTCGACGTCGTTCTTCTCTGTGCCGGGGGCGTCGGGCTTCCGCGCGCTGGCGAACGCCGGGGTACTCCCCCGCTGACGGCGAGAGTTCGAGTGCCTCCACTCGCGTCCACCCACAGTTCGCTCGCGTGGGTTTCGGTGGTAATGGAAACGGCTGTACGAGTGCGTTGGCTCAGGTAGTCTCCTCGGGCCACGAAAAGGGGCTCCCTCTCGTGGAGCGGTCGGGTTACCTACCGACGTGGTGCCTCGCGCTGGCCTTCGGATCGGCGTCATGTCAACGAAGCGACGCCTCGCTCGGCGTAGACTATCCATCGCGAATAAGTCGCGGGACTCTTGGAGGGGCAGCGGCCATGTCCTCCTCCCCCATTACGTCGGCAGACAGGAGTCGCGATTTCGGCACTCGTCCTTTTCCGTCGTGTTCGTTGCGAACGGATTATCTTCCACGAGAAGTGTCCCAGTTTAACGTCGCCGTGTGCGGCCGCGAGCGCCCCTACATGCGCGCTGGCGTGGTAGTGCGCAGCTCCGCGTGGGGCGGTCCGGCCTAACGAACGAATGGTGTCCCGCGCGCCCGCGCCACAGTTCGCGCGACGAATTTCGGTAGGGTACACGCGCCCAGGACTGAGTCGAAGACGGCGTGTACGTGGGGCAGGACGATCGGCCGTGACCTCGCGCGCACCTCGTCCCGTTGTGGAGGTGTGCCGGTATGTGGCGTGGACGAGCCTAGGATATGTAGGTATGCGACGACGCGCTCGAGTGCGGGTCGGTGTGCACGAGCGTCCTGCCTCTTGGCGGCGGGAATGATCATTCCCCTCGAGGGCGTGTCGCACCGAGATGATGCGAGCACATCACACCGCCCGTTCCAGATTGTGTACGGTGGCGTGTGTCAGCCGACCGTCGATTTTTATGGCCCGCGCGCCTTGTACGCACTCCTAATGCACGTGCTGTCCGCCGTCCGGCGTAATTTCCCAACGTCCAATATTTTCGTATTTTTAGGGAGGTGGCGGCGGTTTGGGGGCGTCGTCCGCTTTCGAGGCACTGGCAGACAGTTGCCCCTCCGTTCGCACATCGGCTCTCGGATCCTATCGTATTTTGTCCCTGCTTATGCGCGCACGCACAAAACGAGCGCAGCGCAGTCGCTCCTCGCCTCATCGATTACCTCAGGGCTCGTCCCCTCTCGGGCAGTACGGACTGTTCGAGGTCTCTGAGTCGCGTGTTTGGGAGACGTTCCTTACATCGGATTGGCCCTCTTTCTCTCTACAACCGTTGCGTTATGCTGCAGTTGATCACGACGGAACTGCCACGGCTTTGTGAGTGTAGCGCCCCGGCACATGTCGTCGTGTTCGCTGGGAGGTCGTGTCCTTCCTCATTTCACTTCACGTCACAGGGCTACTGTTCGTGACACCGTACGCTCTGTCTCACGACCCTCCTCTCGTCGGTGATGGCGGTTCGTGTCGCATGGACTTGCGTTGTCCGTGCGTCGACTGGACATCCCATGCTTCCCCGAAGTTGGTCGGCCACCCTCGTTGTGTCCTTGCGTAGACCCCCGCGCTTTCCGACCGCGAAGGGGGGGTTTAAATTTTCCGGTCGAAGGAGTGGTTGAGGGGCCCCCTCCTTAAGAGTGAACGTCCGCGTTCACTTCGGAGTTGAGGTCCCTCCCCGTGCGTCTTCGAAGACGCAGCGCATATCGAGACACCAATTCTTCGGGGATGTGGGTGCGTGCCGTCCAAGTGGGTTGGTCGTAGTCCGCCCACTTGATGAGGAACTCCGTTGTTCCGTCTTCCATCTCTCGATGCTTGAGTAGCTTCTCCACGGCGTACTGTGTTCCCTCCCTGACCTTGTCGGCAAGGTCACGCGGGGTCGTCGTGCTCACCCGTGGCGCGTCCATCGGCGGGGGCGCGTACACGCAGCGGTCTGCGGACACCCGCTCGGTGACACCATCACGATCGATTGTGATGGTACGACGATCGTTAGCGAGGACGCCGTACGGCCCCACGGCTGGAGAGGCGAGCTTGTTCGACGTCTTGCCCCCGTCGGTGGGGTTCAGGTAGACGAAGTTACCCGGCTCGAGACGTGTGTTAACCGTTCGAACGCGCTTATCGAAATCGCGTTTGTAACGGGCTTGCGTGCGCCGCAAGCTCCCGTAGGCCTTCTGGATCGTCGCGTCCAGGTTCTTGAGGAACTCCGCGCGATGCGTTCCCCTATCCGCAGGTGGAACGTCCCCGCCGGTTCGTCGAAGAGAAAACTCCGGCGGGGGCCGGCTGAGCACGAGCTCAAACGGGGTCGTTCGTGTGGATCGGTGTACGTGGGAGTTATATGCGTACGTTAACGGTCCCACGTACACGTCCCAGTCGTCCTGATGTTCGTTCACGTAATTGCGGAGCATCGACGCAATCGTTCGGTTATAGCGTTCCACCTGGCCGTTCGTCTGAGGGTGGTACGCTGACGTATAGAGGTTCGTAATTCCAAGCACTCGGCATGTGCTTTGGAAGAACTTTGCGTTGAACTGCGGTCCGTTATCCGACAGTAGCGAGCGTGGGACGCCGTATTTAAAGACCCACGCTTCGCAAAACGCCACTGCGACGGTGTAGGCGGTTACTGTGCGCAGCGCGACGACCTGCGTTAACTTCGTAAAGCGGTCGGTGATTACCAGGAGGAATCGTTTCCCTGCCTTAGTCTTTGGGAGCGGCCCCAGTATATCGATCGCGAGGCTCTCCAACGGCCGCGTCGCCGGAAACAACCTTAATCGGTTTAGGTGTTTCCGAAGCTTGACGCGGTTCATCGCACAGGTTCGACAACCTCGTACGGTCGACGCGACGTCCGCGGCCAAGTGTGGCCAGTAGTACTCGCGACGGAGCGCGTAGTACATGCGGTTTTGCCCCGGATGCGCGGCGATGGCCGGGTTATGGCAGAGCCGCAGCAACCGGGCGCGTAGAGTCCGAGGGACCACCACCTGTACGATATCAAAGTCGAAGGGGTGTCTCCGTTTGAGCACCCCTTGGTGGTCCTCGAAGAACGCGGAGTCCCGGGACTCTGACTGTCGTGCCAATACCGTTTGGCAGAAGTCATCCACGCGTTGTTCTTCGGCTATCTCCTCTATCGTAAGAGGGGCCGGCAGGTCGTCCTGCGGAGGGGAGACCTGGGAACCGGACGTATCGGCTTCGAAGTCTTGGGCGCGATCGAGGTCCACGGCGTCGAACTCCTCGTTCTCTGCCCAGAAGGCGTGGGGTTCTTCTAGAGCAGGGGCTTCGTCGTCGCCCCTCGGCTCGTCGCGCGCTCGGGCGCGCAAATTCCTTCGGGATTTCGTTCGGTTCCTTGTGGTCACGAAGACGTGGTCGGCCTCGTGGTCGCAGCTCGCGGTGCATACGTGGTCCGCGAGCTCATCGGAGACATCACGAACGGTCGTGCACGTGTCGTAGGTGGGGATGTCGTCGTCCACCTCGACAGCCGGGCGAGGGTCGTCGGCGACCCTCGGTGATACGAGGCGTGACAGGGCGTCGGGGACCTGGTGCACGCGCCCGGGGCGGTACTGAATGGTGAAATCGTATTCAGCCAGACGTAGCCGCCACCGGGTGAGTCTTCCGGAGCTCTCGGTCAGAGACATGAGCCACCTCAGCGCGTCGTGATCCGTTCGGACGGTGAACTTCGTGCCCTCGACGTACGGGCGTAGTGTGCGGACGGCCCACACTACAGCGAAGCACTCGCGTTCCGTAGCGCTGTAGTTGCGTTCGCTGTCGTTTAACGAATACGACCAATATCCAACGGGACGCCAGTCGTTGGCTTCGTCGTGTTCTTGCAGCAGCGTACACCCGAGTTGATACGCACTTGCATCGGTATCGATCATGTACGGCCGACCGTACCGCGGAAGCGCAAGTATCGGCGGAGCGATCATCCTTGCCTTGAGGTTCTCGAACGCTTGAAGCTGGGCCTCCGTCGGATTATCAAAGTCGGGGTCGGCGTCCTTGCGAGTCATATCGGTTAGCGGTCGAGCTATCTTGGCAAACCCCTTGACGAAACGGCGGTAGACGTTGCACGCCCCGAGGAACGAGCGCACCTGCGTAAGCGTCCTCGGGAACGTGAACGTCTTGAAGGCGTCGGCCGCCGTTTCGGCCACGCTGAGCTTACCTGGGGATATCACATGCCCCAGGTAATGCACCTTCGGACGGAAGAAGCTGCACTTCTTGAGCTTGAGGGATATACCGGCGGTCCTCAACAAGCTCAAGACAATGTCGAGGTGTTCGGCGTGCTCCTCGTGCGTTCGGGAAAATACTATGACGTCGTCGAGGTATACGAGACATATCTGCCATCTTACGCCGGACAAGATGATGTCCAATGCACGTTGAAAGGTGGCCGGCGCCCCTTTCAGTCCGAACGGCATACGCAAATGACGGAACGTACCCATATGCGTGGTGAATGTGGTCTTATCCCGGTCCTCCGGCGCGACCGGGATTTGCCAGTAGCCTGAATTGCAGTCGAGCGTAGTGAAGACGGCGGCATCCCCTAACGAATCGATGCAGTCGTCCATCCGGGGCAGCGGATACGAATCCGCTGCCGTCTTTGCGTTGAGACGTCGGTAGTCAACGCAAAACCGAAGAGAGCCGTCTTTCTTCGGGACGAGCACCACCGGCGAAGCCCACTCGGTGCTCGCGGGTTCGATAACTCCGGCGTTCAACATCTTGTTGACCTCTTTAGCGACCATCTCACGCATGGCGGGCCCCTTTCGGTAGGGCATAGAACGAATCGGTTTCGTCCCCGCCTCGAGTGGTATGCGGTGCTCCGTTGCTCGTATCGTACCGAGCGCACCGCTCCACAGGCTCGAATGCTTACGGAGCATGTCGAGTACCTGTGCGCGGAGCTTGTCATCGTCGATGTATGACAAGTCCATTTCTTTTTCCCAATTTTCCGGCGAATTTTCGGGATCCTTATTTGTGACTCGCGCGGTGCCTTCCGTCGATGATGGGCACCCCGCCGGCTGATCGCCGGGGCCGACGTGACTTCCCTCGGCGGTCTTATTTTCCGGGGAGCTTGGTCGGCCAGCTCCCCCTCTCCCGGCTTGCACGTCCAAGTCGGTGAGATGCAGCGCGTGTGCGATCTCCGCCCCGACTCGGCGCTCGGGCGTCAGCATCGCCAGCGGATTGCGCTTCGCGTAACCGACGACGGTGCGCTTCGGGAGCCGCCTCGCTTGGTGCGAGAAATTCGCCACGATCACGTCGAAGGTCTGGTTCGGTAAGACCTCAGCTACACCGTTCGTGAGCCTCACTCCGTGTCGACGTTGGAGTGACGGCTTGGGTTCCAAGAAAACGAGGCCGCTCCCCGCGGTAGTGACGCGTATCCGTGCTTGCGACATCGCGGGGATCGTGACCCATCGGGCGACACGGATCGGCTGTGGGGCTTCTTCGCGTACGTCGGCCCGACTTGACTGGCGACCGTGGCGCCGGGTTGGGGGAGACGGCTCCCCCTTCCCATCGACAATGGCGACGGAGCCACATTGTCGGAGCTCGAGCCTCTGCGCATCGATGTCGATACTTCGAACGTGCACATCGATAAACGCCGTGCCCAGGAGGACGGGCACCGCGAGCTGGTCGGCGACCACGAACGGAATGCGGAACGTCGTGTTCCGCAGTCGGACGGCCAGCTGCACGACCGCAGTCAGCTTGAGCGGGTTACTGTTCGCGCCTGCCAACCGTGGCAGGCGTGCGTCGCGTACGACGTAGCGCGTCCAATCGGGAGAAAGGTCGGCCTTCCTCACCAAGTTATACCCCGAGCAGGTATCGACTGCAATGGTATGAGGCTTGAACGCGTTCCCCTCGGTTGCGATCGAGCCGAGGACGTTGTATATCTTCGATGTCATCAAGCAGATGACACCGTCGACTACCTTCGGTGACGACGGCTCGGCCAGGTCGTTCCGCTTGGGCCGCCGGCGTCGGTTCCGGCTTCTCTTCCGTGGTCTTCTGCCTCGGTCGCGGGGCGTCCGTCGGTCGGTGACGTCCTCGCGGCAAGTCGCGTCCGTACGCGACTTGATTTCTTCTGGCGGCCCCGGACACACGTGGGTCGGGCCGCCTGCGCGTTCGATGCGCTCCTTATTTGGCATGTGGCTCACGGTGGCCACGGTGCCTTCTTCCTCTAGGCGTGCCGGGCTCTCGGTGGCCTCGGCGCCCTTGTCCTCCCGCACCTGACTTACGGAAGTCTCGGTGCGCTCGTGCGGAGTCGAGGGGAATATTATCGGCAAACATTCCCTTCCTCCGCCGGGGTTGAATCGTAACGGGTCTAGGTTGGTGTGACAAGACGGCTCACGCGACCGCGCGAACGTAACCGTCTTTACGGGTTTTTCGAACTACCCGAGCTGTCGGAGCTACCCGCCCTGCTATCGTTAGCTAGCGCGTCAACGGGTCCCTGACCGTGGTGGTGCGCGTCGTTCCTCCACCCTGGCTGGCCATCCTCTACGAAGTAATTGGATGTTTCGCCACCTTGAATTGAAACGTCCGGCCGTTGCAATATTCGAGGGGCGGCGAGAACCGGTTCTCCTACGCCTCCTTCCGTGGGTTGGGGGTTCGGATCCCCAACCCAATCTTGGAGGTACATGATGGCGTTCTGTACCCCTTGGGGCAACTGGGTACGGCCCCGGTCGCCTCTTCCATCTCGACGGGGATACCGCGTATCCATCCGACGAGGGTCCCGCCGATCCCTTTGATCGGTTCCCGGGTGTCGATACCCGCCTTCGCGAGGGGCGAAACGGACGCCCCCACCCGATCGGTTCGGGTCTCCTCGCCGGGGGCCTCGGTCTTCCCGCGTAGACTGCTGAATGAGATTGCGCATCCCGGGGCGCGTCTCCATCTGATAGCGGTAGTTCCTGTACGCCGTGAACTGACGTCGTTCAGGCGACAGGAAAGGGCACGCGTACATGGCGTGGCCATACGTCCGGCACAGCCAACAAACGTACGCGCTGCCATCGGTCGACGCGAACGTCGCCGCGTGGCGTGCCTCTTCGTCGGTGAGTCGAGGCACGTAAGGCGGCACGCGATCCCCTTCTCGACGGGAGATATCCAGCTCTGCCCTGTTGTGGTTCGGACCACCCGTGGCTTCTGGCGTGCGCGCGAACGCGGTCGCGTAGCTTCCGGTCGATCCCGTGGAAGCTGTCGTTGGAGGTCGGCCTCCTGCGCGGTCGAAGCCTTGCGTAATGAGGACAGGGTCGGCCTGCCACTCATCTTCTCCAATGTGGAGGGCGGTCGCCGGCGAACTTGTTCCGTGCGACCTCGGAGTTCGGACTCCCTTCGCTGCCGGCTTCGGATCCGGCAGCGGCAATCCGCGGCGGGCGCGGTAGGTTGTTCCCTCAGCCGTTGCCATACGGCGAATCGTTGAGAGTTCGGTCTTCTGTTGTCCGGGCAACCTTTGCATCGTCTCTTCCACTGCGGCCCGGATCGCAGTGGACAACCCGCGCACGAAGTAGTGCGCGAGGGCTTGTTCTGAGAACACGGCCGTGCATCGGAACGCGGCGGATTCCAGCCGGTCCGCGAACGTGTTCTCGGTTTCGTGAGGAAGCTGTCGCGCCGACGCGACAGCATCAAACGCTTCCCCTAACACGTCGTCGGTTAGGTAGCGTTTGATAAATTGGTTGACGAGACCAGGCCAGCTCGTATCGTCGTGGAGCTGGCCGGCGCGGAGGCCGCGCATGGTGTAACTCGTATACAACCGCTCCGCATCTCGCTCGAGGAAGTGAGCGAAGACACGGACTGCCACACCTTCGGTCAGGTGCTGGGCATTGAAGGTTATCCGGATATCCTTCAGGAACGGGAGCAACTGAATCGCATCAGTGCCGTCGAAGCTCTTCATCGTGGGGCGGAGCCCACGGCAGCGTTGGACGTACTTGGCGATCCGTCCCGCGTCACCCGAGGTAACGAGCCTCGAGGTGTTGTCCAACCGATACATCCGGTAGTTCGCGACGGCGCTGAACTCCTGTATCATGGTGTGGACGGGCTCGACCCCGGGTTCGGCGGGACCCAACGTTCCGAACGGAGTGACGGGCAATGTTCGGACGTCGACGGGGCCGGGATGCGCGGTAAGATCCGCCGGCTGGTAGCCGCCCCAGCGAGGATCGAAGGGGAGAATCGGTTCCCCTGATCCGCGGGCGACTCCTCCACGGCCCTGGTCGAGTTTGGTCGGTACCCGTCGTGACTGCCGCATGCTTCCGGGGACATGCGGCAGGGCTTGAGTCTCGGACGCGAAGTTCGCGTCCGCCGTCGGCTTGATGTCCTCCACCCTCCGGCTGGTGACGGCACCAGCCGGGGGCCACTCTTGCGATCCGGACGGGCCCGGAGGAACAGTGGCACCGGGCCCACTCGAGGGGGCTCCGGGCGGCCTCTCGGCCGAGGTCTGTTCCATCTCACGGGCACGTCGGCGCGTTGAGTTAAGTTCCGCCGCCATGTGCGCGAACGCTCCCATCTGTTCCGCAGATGGGAAGGGTTGCGGGTCTCGTCGAACCCCGGAGTTTGCACTCGCGGGTTGACCCGCGACCTCTACGGCGGGGGAATCAATGCGCGCGTCCTCGACCAGCGCCACACGGGCGTGTAGCTGGTCGACGAGTGCGCGCAGGTTCTCCAAGGACTGAGTTACGCGCTCGAACCTTCCTTCGCGGAGGGAGCGCAACTCCTCCATACAGCGGGCGTAGACGCTGTCGGAGACGTCGATACGGAGAGATGTCCGGACATCCTCGATGTACTCGGCGATGCGATCGTACATCGCGCGAGCGCGTCCTTCGGAGAGGTCGGGCGACGGTTCGCGGTCCCGAGGACCTGCGTCGCCGTCGCCCACTTGGACGCGTAGCGCGGCCTCTCGCACATCCGCCGGCTCGGATCGGATCGAGGTCGGGTACTCGGCGCTCATCTCAACGCGTACGGACGCGGAGGTAAAGGACAACCTTCTCGGCGTGATCTTGAAGGTCTTCTAGGTCGGGAGACCAGTGTCGCATAAACACCCCACGCCCGGCGGAGGGGGTGTTCGCGATGTTCGGCGGAAGACCCCGGATCGGCGTACCGAGGGTCTTGAACCAACCAACGCCACCGGAAGCGGGCCGGTAGCGGGTGGTAGAGCGTGGTCGGTGGGGACGCGCGCGTAGGCGAGTGGATCGACGCCTCGACGCCCCGGAGCAGTACCGGTTGACGATCCGGTACTGACGGGCGGAGGCGGGTCGCAGCTCGCCGCGGTGTCACGCGCGTCCTCTCCCCGCTCGGTGGTCACTACTCGCGGAACGGCGGTGTGAGTAGAGTAAGCTGGGTGGTCGACCGTCGGTGGAGGGTTGCCTGTCCTGGTCCCCTCCCCCGGCGGTCGCTCCCTATATTTATTGTACAAGTTAATTAACCGTCTACAGTACAGTACGGACTGTACTGTAGTCGGCTTACTGTAGACAGTGCGGGCCGGCCCGCACTGTAACGCTGTCAGCCGTCGGGGCTGACAGCACACGTGTGCTACACGTGTTGGAGCGCGCGCGCTGTAAGGTATGCGCGCGCACGCTGTAAGGTCCGTACCTTACAGCGTTAGATATAATTCTAAATCTAAAATATAGTACAGTAGTCGGCGGTTATGCTACAGCGATGTGGGACCTCGCCTCTGTGCTAACCCTTATGCACCGCGCGTGTCAAGTCTCCGAGCGCACGCATCGCCCGTGGACCGACTACACCACGGGCGAGCGAAGCGCTTTCCTCCTGTACGACCTGCGGTCCGACGCGTTCGTCGCGAAGCCGGCCTCTCCCCAACCTTCACCGATTGCCACGGGGAGAGGGGCCGGTGTGGGCTCCGCCCGTCGCGAGGCTCAACGTAAGCGACACCGAGAGGTGGACAGCGATGTCCCGGCCTTCGCGCCGTCGCGCATGATCAATTTCCAGTCGCCGGAGGCACCCGGTGTGTCTCCTCAATTTGCGTCGGGGGTTCCGCCTGTTCTCCCTCTGAGTTTGGCGCGTCAAGACCCTACTCCCCCTTCCGCGACGCCACAGCTCGTCTTATCGCCGGGGGACATCTTGGCCATTCCCGGCCTGGCTCGTGCCCTCGGGACCTCGTCTCGTCGGGTTTGGAAGGTTGGCGGGTTGTTGAGCACCCTCGCCAGCTGGTATCTTACGCGCAGCGACGAAGCACGCCGGATCAACGCCGAGCTGGAGGTCCACGCGACGGACCTCCGCCGAGCCCAAGGAGCCTTAGACAATTTCCGTGAATCGTCCCGTCGGCAGTCGGAGGCTCTCGAGCGTGCTCTGGCGGATCGCGACCGATACCGCCGCGAACGAGACGATCTCCGTGTCGCGGCACAACGAGGGTTCGCGACACTCCGTCACACTGGGGCGTCCCCATCGCGCCCCGCCGTGCGGGATCCTTATGCCCAACCGGGATACGAAACCCTCCGTGCCGAGGGTGGTGGCTTCACTCATAACGCGTCGGCCCACGTTTGGCCGCGGCACAGCGAGGTCACCATGCCGTCGTTGGAGGAGCTCGGGTCGGAGGTGCCCCGGCACCCGAGCTACTGTCCCCAGCCTTCCCACGTTTCTGGTCCGGCAGGGGCTACTGATGGCACGAGCCATTAGTCGTGCGGCCCTGCTATACCTCGAGGTTCCTTCCTCGACTCGTGCTTTCCCGTAAAATCGATAGATCCTTTTTCCTTACTTGGCGTCGGTCCGTGATGTCGCTCACCGACGGACCGTCCGACTCTTCCTTCCTCCCCCCTTTTTTTTCTTCTTCGCGTTACGGCCTTGGAACCCCACCCCGTTCGATGGGGCGAGCGAGGGGTGTGAGGTCGGAAATCGAGGGTCCCCTTCACGTCACGTACGCTCCGCGGCCCTCACCCCGTTTTTCAGTACACAACTGTTGTGTTAAACGAAAAACACGTCAGGGTGCGAAGAGGACCCCTTACGTTTGCCGAAAATGCGCCCCGTCCCACGTGGGGATTTTCCTCCTTCCGCGCGGTCTTCCCTACGCAACTGCCGTACGCGTCGTCGAGGCACGGTGGCAGGGCGTCGCGGAGACTCGTGGGTGATCGGACCACCCCGCTTCCGTACGTTTAGTCACAAAGGACCCTCTCGTTCGTTAGAGAGTCTGTCAGCGTGTCCGCGGTTTTGCCGCACTCCTCGAAATTTTACGCGAGCGGGCTGTCACAAGATATGGTAGCCATCGCAATTGCTCGATAGTTCAGGGAAGACAGTAGCGCACTTCGCTTCTCGTCTCGCTCGCGTGCCCCATACGAGCGCGTCCGGGTGTCTCGTTGGGTCGGAGGCAGGGCGAACGTCCCTCCTCCACCTTCTTGACCTTCTTCCTTGTCGGCGAGGGGAGTTAGGACTCCCCTGATATGTCATCGCGAGAAAAGTGGCATCTGCCCTCCATTTTTTTTCTATCCACGCCGGCGGCCGGTACATCGTCCGACCGCACCTCGTATCGCCACATCGGCTGCCGTCCGGACTTACACGGAACCTCCTATCCTCCTCTTTGTTTTGTCCCCTTCCGCCCCTTTCGGCCCTAACTCATCTCGTAGCGCGGTGTATGCGTCTCGTATTCCCATGCCCGACTTTGTCGATGAGCGGGGCATCGGCGCGGCCACCTCTGCGCATAGCCCCACCGATTTTTTTTCTGCGTCATAGTTTCCTTCCGGTAGAGGTCTGTCTCAAGATCGCGTCGAGCGCGTCGACGAGCTCACAGAAGTGCTTCATAGTCGTCGTGCACGCTCTGCGTCCTGTGAGCGCGTAATTCACACCGTTGCGCGGGATCAAGTCGAGCCCAGGCGTCGCGAGCTTGCGGAAGATCTTTTTACCGACGGGTTCGACATCCGCCGGTTCATCGCCTGCTCGGTTTGTGAGAACGTCGAGGGGCCTTTCGTACCGCCCTCCGGTACGGTTCCGTCAATCCGCGCGCTCTACGGCGTCGCGGTTCGACACGACTCGAGTGTCGCGCAGGTGTCATACTCCGTCTCGCCGTGAGCCGCGGCGTTGAATCCTTGGTCCGCGCAGCACCCGGACGCGGCGCGCGATGTTCTTGATCTCTGTGCATGCGCTCGCGGTAAACAAACGTTAAATAGAAGTTTAGAGGGGGGGTTGGGTTGTGTGCGCGTCGCGAGGAGTCGCGTCCCTGGCGCGCTGGTGTCACGATCGCGGTCGCTTTGTCCCCCTCACGATTGGTTCCCGTACTGTGTGGGGAGGTGGTCGTGGCGTGAGGCGAACGCCCGCGAGCCCTCCGACTCCGAGGAAGAAAATCCGGCCGACGTTTCGGGACCCGGAGTCGGTCGCGCGCCCGGTGGTTAGGTAAATTGCGACAGCTTCGTCGTAGGCCCCTTGGGCGGCGCGAGCGCGACTGTGTCGGCGTATTCGCCTGGGGGAGGAGTCAGGGTCCGCTCCGGTGCCCTCTCAGTGCGGGGTGGCTCTTACCCCCGCGAAGGGCAGCTTGCTCCGCGCGCTGACCTTCGCTGTCCGATTGCGTGTCGTTCCTGTCGACACTTGTCCTGTCGGTCGTATGCGCACGTGCGCACGTGCGTCTTGCCCCACTGTACGTCACCCCTCTTTTTTGATTATTTCCGGAGGCGGCGGCGGTTTGGCATACAGTGTCATTCGGACTGTATTTTCCCCATATTTTTGGTACGTTCCCCAAAATAATTTTGGGTACGTGGTAACGGATTGGCTGGAGGGGTATGGCGGCCCGCGCGGCTTTCTAATTCTGGTAGGCCCGCCCTTTTTCCATCGGTACCCCTTCGGTCGTGCGCGGTCGCGGGATCATGAGTCCCCCTACGCGTGGAGCTCGTCGCGACCGTTCGCGTCATTTCCTGGCTAGGAGGGTTACGTCGCCCTCCTACTTCTCGTTGGAAAGTACGCGACACGCTTCGTTACCAGCGGTTCGAGCCGCTTGGTATTTGTGTGTCGCGCAGTGAGCTTGGGCTGTCCATACGTATTGGCGTCGCTCTTGTTTTCCGATTCGAGCACTCGATCGGCGAGTGTTATCGTGACGCTCTCGCGTATCTTGGGAGATCGTATGCTCCCCTCCTGTACTTGATGTTCCAGGGCTTGCCATTTTCGTTGTACAGTCCGTGCTGTCTTCGCTTTTCGCGCTTTGTTGACGACGTCGGTCGTGTTCGATGAGCTTGATGGTCAATTCGTTTTGGCTTCTCGCGCTTTCGTTGGCCGCCCCGGTTGGGTACGTTTGTCCGTTCGTATGCGTCATCTGTTCCTAACCGCGACGTGTTAATTACGCGGTGACGAAGCGGTTGGGGGCCCCCTCCTCAAGAGTGAACGACCGCGTTCACTTCGGAGGTGAGTTCCCTGCCTGTACGCGTTCTCAGTCGTTTCGCGTATTGCGACACTAGCTCCTCGGGAACATGTGTTCGTGCAGTCCAAGTGGGCTCGTCGTAGTCAGCCCACTTGATGAGGAACTCCGTAGTTCCGTCCTCTACTACGCGATGCTTGAGCAGACGCTCGACCGCGTACTGCGTGCCCTCGGTGACCTTGTCGGAAAGGTCACCTGGGGTTGTTGCACTTGCTCGCGGCGCGTCCGTCGGAGGGGGCGCGTACACGCAGCGGTCCGCCGAGACGCGCTCCGTCACCCCATCACGGTCGATCGTGATGGTTCGTTTGTCGTTGGCCAGTACGCGGTATGGTCCAACGGCAGGTGACGCGAGCTTGTTCGACGTCTTCGCCCCATCGGTGGGGTTGAGGTACACGTAGTCCCCCGGCTTGAGTCGCGTGTTAATTCTTCGTACGCGTTTATCGAAGTCGCGTTTGTAGCGGGCTTGCGTACGATGCAAACTTTCGTAAGCTTTTTGGATCGTGTCGTCCAAAGTCTTGAGAAACTCTGCGCGTTGAGTTCCCCTGTCCGGAGGGGGCGCGTCCCCGTCGGCTCTTCGAAGAGAGAACTCCGGCGGGGGTCTGCTGAGCACGAGCTCAAAGGGTGTCGTACGCGTGGTTCGGTGTACGTGGGAGTTGTATGCGTACGTAAGCGGTCCCACGTACACGTCCCAATCATCCTGATGCTCGTTGACGTAGTTCCGAAGCATCGACGCGATAGTCCGGTTGTAACGTTCAACCTGTCCATTCGTCTGGGGATGATACGCGGACGTATATAAGTTAGTTATCCCCAGTACGCGACACACGCTGTTGAAGAACTTCGCGTTAAATTGAGGACCGTTGTCCGACAACAGCGAACGTGGAACGCCGTATTTGAAGACCCACGCGTCACAGAATGCTGTCGCGACAGTGTACGCGGTCACTGTTCGAAGCGCGACAACTTGTGTTAACTTAGTGAGGCGGTCAGTGATAACGAGGAGGAAACGTTTCCCTGCCTTCGTCTTCGGGAGCGGACCCAAGATGTCAATCGCGAGGCTCTCGAGTGGCCGCTTGGCGGGGAACAACTTCAAACGGTTGAGGTGTTTCCGCAACTTGACCCGGTTCATCGCGCAGGTCCGACACCCTCGCACCGTGGCAGCGACATCTGCAGCGAGATGGGGCCAGTAGTACTCGCGTCGAAGGGCGAAGTACATACGATTCTGGCCCGGGTGTCCCGCGATGGCCGGGTTGTGGCACAGACGGAGGAGCCTAGCGCGGAGCGTCCGAGGTACCACCACCTGGACGATATCAGGATCAAAGGGGTGTCTCCGTTTGAGCACCCCTTGGTGGTCCTCGAAGAACGCGGAGTCCCGGGACTCTGACTGTCGTGCCAAGACGGTTTGGCAGAAGTCATCTACGCGTTGCTCCTCGGCTATCTCCTCTATCGTAAGAGGGTCCGGGAGGTCCTCCTGCGGTGGCGCGACCGGAGAGTCGGGCGCGCCGCCTTTGGGGTTTTCGGCGCGCTCGATGTCGGCGGCGTCGAACTCGTCGTTCTCCTCCCAAAACGAAGTGGGTCCTTGGAGAGCGGGGGATTCGTCGTCGCCTCGCGGTTCGTCGCGCGTTCGTACGCGCGACGTCGTCCTTGAACCGGCTTGGTTCCGTGTCGTCACGAAGACATGGACGGCCTGATGGTCACAGCTCGCGGTACAAACGTGGTCCGCGAGCTCGTTAGATACGTCTCGAACGGTCGTACCCCCGTCGAAGGTGGGAATGTCGTCATCCACCTCGACGATGGGGCGAGGGTCATCGGCGACACGAGGCGGCACGAGGCGTGACAGGGCATCGGGCACCTGATGCACGCGCCCGGGGCGGTACTGAATGGTGAAGTCGTATTCAGCCAGACGTAGCCGCCACCGGGTGAGTCTTCCGGAACTCTCTGTGAGGGACATGAGCCACCTCAAGGCGTCGTGATCCGTTCGGACGGTGAACTTCATTCCTTCTACGTACGGCCGTAGTGTGCGGACGGCCCACACTACGGCGAAGCACTCGCGTTCCGTGGCGCTGTAGTTGCTCTCGCTGTCGTTCAGCGAGTAGGACCAATAGCCTACGGGGCGCCAGTCGTTTGGCTGGTCGTGTTCCTGGAGCAGCGTGCAGCCAAGCTGGTAGGCACTCGCGTCCGTATCGATCATGTACGGACGGCCGTACCGCGGTAGCGCGAGGATCGGCGGAGCGATCATACACCTCTTGAGGTTCTCGAACGCGTTCAATTGGGCCTCCGTGGGGTTGTAGAAGTCAGGATTCGCATCCTTGCGCGTCATGTCGGTCAGAGGACGCGCTATCTTCGCGAACCCCTTAACGAATCGGCGGTATACGTTGCACGCCCCGAGGAACGAGCGCACTTGCGTAAGTGTCCTCGGGAACGTGAACGTCTTGAAGGCATCGGCCGCCGTGTCCGCCACGCTTAACTTACCTGGGGAAATGACGTGCCCCAGGTAGTGTACCTTCGGCTGAAAGAAGCTACATTTCTTGAGCTTGAGGGAGATTCCGGCACTCCCAAGCAAGCTCAAGACAGTGCTGAGATGCTTCGCATGTTCCGCGTGCATACGCGAGAACACTATAACGTCATCGAGATAGACGAGGCACATTTGCCAGCGAACGCGTGAGAGAATAATATCCAGGGCGCGTTGGAAGGTGGCCGGTGCCCCTTTTAGTCCGAACGGCATTCGCAGGTGGCGAAACGTGCCCATGTGCGTCGTAAAGGTTGTCTTATCCCGGTCCTCCGGAGCGACCGGGATCTGCCAATAACCGGAATTGCAGTCCAACGTCGTAAAGACGGCTGCATCTCCTAACGAGTCGATGCAGTCGTCCATACGCGGCAGCGGATACGAATCCGCTGCAGTCTTCGCGTTGAGACGCCGATAGTCTACGCAGAACCGAAGAGAGCCGTCTTTCTTCGGTACGAGCACCACCGGGGACGCCCTCCGATGGCTCAATAAAATTGCCTTCGGCTACCAAGGCTCCTTCATACTGATTTTCGCTGCTTCCGTGCGCACCGCGTTCACCCGACGCTGAGATAGTCTCGGCTAAGTGAACGGCGCCCTGACTTCTACGACCGGGATAAGAAGCCCTCGGCTTCTTACCCGCCCAGATCGTCGACGGCGTCTGAATCGTGACCTTCTTGGTCTTCTTGTCCTTAGGTCGGCTCGCCGAGCCATGCGCCTTCGCGTAATTAACTAGTCTCAAAAACGAAACGTCTCGATTGTCTTGTCGGTATTGAGATACCATTGGCTTGATACTCGAATCGAGTCCTTCAATAAACATCCTCATTTGTTCTTCCATCGAATATACGTTTCCACATCGATTGCTCGCGTCCGTCAGACGGATATAAAATTCCATTTCGTCTTCAGACGGTCTTTGCTGAACTTCTCGCAAAGCGAGCACGGCTTGACGGACCGCCTCGTCGGTTGCGAAACTCCTCAACAACCATTGTACGGCCTCCGGCCAAACGGATACCTTTCCGTGGTGGGACCCGGCCGTCTGAGACACCGAAGTGTACTGCCTCAAGGCGATGCCGCTTAGAAATTCGGGCAACAAGCGGATCGCTTGCCCCTCGTTCATTTCTTGAGTATCAAACTCTTGAACTAATTTTACCAAAAAATCCAACACAAGGACCCCGTCCTCACCTGTGAACGTGTTGTCCTTCTTCACCTTAGGCAGAATATCTCTCCTGATTTTTCGTACGGCGGTCCGCCGGGAACTTGACAAATATGTCTGCGGGTTCGGCAAGCGGTACGTTCGGTACGAAAGTAATTTCTTGAAGAGGTAGTTGGTCGGATTCAGCTCCTCCAACTCCTCCCATCGCCTCCCGCGCCGCGTTGCGACATCTTCGGGTTCTGCGTCCTTGTCTCTCCGCGAGGCGGACGAAGTGATCCCGCCCCGTCTGGAGGTAATTTTCTTGCCCTGCGAATTTCCTTTTCCTTCCTCTGAACGATGTTCGGAATCGCTGGCATGGTTCGACGAACATTCGTCACCATCTTCGGAAAGACCAAGCGACTCCGACTGTGAGTCGCGGTTCTCCGGATCGTCACTACAGTGACCCTTGCTTGCACGTCGCTTGTCCTTCTTCGAGGGCTTCGACTTGGAACTCCGCTGCACCGCGGCCTTGTCCTTCTTCGATCGACGGTCGCCTTCTCGACCCGTTGGGAGCGGCTCTTGCCCGGCGACCTGTTCAAGGTCCTTGAGACGATGAGCGGCGCGGTCGAACCTGTCGTCGATACTGCTTCTAAATTTACCTAAGGACTCCAAAGCTTGATTCGCGTCGTGCCTTGCGTCCTTGACTGAACTTATCAACGAAGCTAGGACCTCCGGCTCCAGACCGTCGGTCGCCTCACCCCGCTCCTTCTCGACGAGATACACTCGAGCCGATAGCTCTCCTAAAACGGTGTGGAACTCGGATGCTTGCAACTCCAGTTGCTTCCGGACGAGGGCTAATTCAGCCTCGACATTTTTCGTCATCTCTTGGCGAATTTCCTCGCCCATCTTCTCGAACCTGTAGGATAGGTTATCCTTGTCGGCTTCAACCCCCGTCGGGGATTCTTGACCTTCGGGATCCGTGGCCGTATTGGCCTGGCTTCGGGAGCGAGGACCCCGCGGGATCCTCGACGCCCTTGCCGATCCGCTCCTACTCGCCCCGGGACCGACGTCCCCGGGTCCGATTGTCGACATCGCTCGAACGAGCGAACCTACACAAAAAAAAAGTTACAAACAAAAATAAAAAAGAGACTCCGTCACCCAGACCACCTTTGTAGTGCAACTCCAGACCGAAGCTGTCGTCGACACAATTTTAGGTCGGGTTTGCTGGAGACAATTCTAGGTCGGGAGACCACTTTTGTTCTGCAATGTGCCTGGCGGGCCGCGAACACAGTCCGACGGTCAAACAAAAAGAAGAAAACAACAACAGCAACAACCACTGCCGATGGCACGCGCTACGGAACGTTCGAGACTCCCTTTCCCCTTGTGTGGGCTTGCGGCCCACGGTAGCTCAACTCCGACGGGGGGGTTAAGGAAAGATGCCCGGCCCGGGAGGATAATGGTGGTAGAGACTTGTGAAGACTTGAGTGCTCGGCGAGTGCGGGTTGGGCTTGTCTACGAGAATGTAACCGCGGTTCGCTGGGTTGTAAGGCCAATGCTCGACGAGCGTCTTCAGCACCTTGGGTATAATTCAAGGTCTTCGACGCGGGCTTGTTCAGCACTACCCGACGGGATCGTAACCGTGTAGCAACGCTACTACCGACGTGTTGCCCGATGGCTAAAAACACCCTCACCAGCGCGATCGCAATCGCGGTAGGTGGTACCAACTCTGTCTTATACAGTAAGACCTTCGACGGAGGCATCGTTACAACAGCCATCTGACGGAACTTGAAATAGTAGCAGCGCTACACAATGAGGTTCAGGGGCCACAGTGGTGGATGTTGGGATGCTACGACTTCGTTGCGCCTGCCGTTGAAACGCGGCGATAATTGGTGAAGCAGAAAAGGGCATGACAGGGAAAGCAGCCTTGAAGTGGTCACAATGCTGGGAAGTCACGATGGGAAAGGATCTGTTGTATGCCGACTTATTGTAATGGCAGCGATTTCGTCTTCGCCTAACACGTTACAGTACGTGCTTCCATCACCGAACCACAGAAGCGATCCTGCGATTGACCTGCCTCAACAATTAAATCAGTAAAGTTTGGGGTTACACTAATATTGTTGAAACCGTATTTGGTGTGTGTGTCACTATTTCTATTTTGGTTTCGCAGCAATGCACACATATTAGACACACTTTCAGTATTTGACGTAGTTTCACTAATTGTTCACTTACACTATTTGCAGTAACTGGGTGTACTAACTACCGCACGGACCACACGTGTGCCACTGTACACGCGTAATACCCGTAGACTGGCGCGCAGACGACACGTGTGCTACTGTACACGTACGCCACGACCGATCGGTACACGCTTGCGCTCCCTACACGTGGGCACGGCGGCCCATGTGTACACCGAGCCGTCCGCCAGATTCATAACCTTCGCGCGCGCCGGTCGTTATACTACAAAGAGACCCTCTGATGCCTCAAGACGTTCGAAAGGCTAAGCATATCCACTACAAGATGGCTGATTGCGCAGATTTCGGGGACGGGCAATTTGCGGATTGGGTTGCAGAAGAAGTTGATCCATATATATCTGCTCAGAGGGATCTAGCACCAGTTTTCGTCACCGAAATGGAACGAGAACGATCGAAATCTGACGGAGAACGTCATTTGCGAAATGGAGCAGTAGTTATGCCGGACAATTCGAGCTCTGTGCTCATAAATCCTGAACGTCACAGTTCAGGTCGCATGAGTCCACCAGGTCAATCCTCCAGACATATTAGATTTATGTAGCCCCGGCCGCTTGTGAGGAAAAAGTTGCGTCCACAACTGGCGTGGGAAATGACCGAGGGGACCATATTTCCATCTTCAAGTTATCCATGGTGTAGGAACAGCAACGCAGGAGCGAGGAACAGAAGCAAAAGAAGCCGGAGCGGTACGAGGATAGAGAGTGCAGAGACGTAGATAGATAAAGACGGGAGGCGCAGAGCACACAACCCGATCAACCTCCGAATTTTAAAAAGTAGAGTAGGCGAGGGGATGAGAACCTCAGAGGCTGGACCTGGCGATGAGATGACCCCTGCGAGTGGCATAGTATGATTTCTTAAACTGTGTCTTGAGGGTAGGAGCGAGGTCCTGCGGGGACCCAGCAGTGGAGAAGAGTTTGCCGCCGAGTAATTTGAGCTGGACTGTAGCATAAACACCCCCAGCGGGGGAGGGGTGTAGCTAACAGTCCGACGGTAACCCGTGATCGGCGGAAGACGTGGGATTCCTCCTGCTCACGGACCCGAGCACGGGCCCGGTAGCAGTGTGGTAGAGCGGGTCGGGGTAGTTTGCGCGCACGCACGAGCGGATCGACGCCTCGACGCCCTGGAGCAGCGCTGGGTGACGTACCAGCGCTGACGGGCGGAGGCGGATCCCGGCTCGCTCGCGTGTCGCCCAACCCGACCCGTGCCGGTCCCTAACTAAAAGGCGCGCGAAAGTGTCGCACTAATTAGAGTAATCTGGAGGGTTGCACCGCGGTCGTAGATCGTGACCAAGCTACCTTGGTCCTCTCCCCGCCGGTGCCCTTCCTCCTATTTAATATACAAATCGAAGTTATCATACTATAGTACAGTACCGTGCCACTGTAGCAGTGCGGGTCCTCCCGCACTGTACCACTGTCAGCCATCGGGCTGACAGCACACGTGTCGTACACGTGTGCAGGCGCGCGCATACACTGTAAGGTCTGTACCTTACAGCGAGATCTAGATCTAATTGCAAATCTAATGTATACAGTGGTCGTTGGCAATTATGCTACATCGCCCCCCCCTTAACAGTGAACGTCCGCGTTCACATCAGCTTGTAGAAATGGCCATGTCGATTCCCATAGGTGTCCGGGTCGTATCCGAGACCTCCAGTACGTCACCGATTGCATTGGGTTCAAGCCCGGTCTGTCGTCGGTCCATTGCCCCTTTTTCCCCTCGTCGCCTCTTCATCCCCGGCGGCTCCCCGGGTCGCGTCGTATTACTCCTTTTCCCCCACGCCCGTCTTTCTCTCTGCGTGCTCGCCGTCCCCTCTCCTCACGTCTCCCGCCACGTGCTCCCTGTCGGAGACTCGTCGGTGTTCTTCCGCTCGCTGGGCGACTCCGACCCCGGCTCGTCGATGTCGGCGCCTCTCCCGAGCTCGTCAGTAGCCCCGGGGACGATCCCTTCGTCGACAGTAGACGTCATCCACCGTGAGGGAGTTATTTCGCGTCAACCCGAGTTACCGTCGCTCCCTCGGGCCACTTTACCGCCGTTCCAAAAACACGAAGCGCCGGGGACTCCCTCCAGTCAATCAAGTTCGTCCCCGCCTCCACACCCCCTGGTTCATCCCTAATCCCCTAATTGCTTCATCGCGAAGCCCTAGAGCTCGATACAGTTTCACTGAGCATCTTTTGATTGATTGTCCGGAGTACATACCCAGATCTCCCGATCCGACACTAATTCATGAGAAGATACCTCGGAAGAAGTCGGTGAATTTCTTAGAACTCCACAGCGCTTTCGTTTCAATGATCCAACCACTTATTGTGTCATTCACGTCACAAAATAACTGCCCTGGACTACTACCACGAAGTGTCAGCCACGAGTACAATGCTAAGAATGAATCCATAAATACGAGAACCGTAAGACAGAGATCCCGAACCAATCCCGAAGTTGTTACGTTCTATGCACAGATAAATTCTTAATTGATTCAAGTAACGTCAACGTGCATGCCCCAACCCAACAGAGACGTTTTCGACTTCCAACTTCTTAATCGCATCATGTCTGAGTCCCAAATTCAACCTGACAACCAGGATGGCATGCAAGAGCACGTCAGGTGCTGCATTTATGTTTTGTTTCCCGTACCAGAACTTTTCGGTCAAATCAAAAACTTTGCTGATGTGATTGGCCGGGATCGTAACGTAACGAATCCTAGATGATCCAAATGAACGCGATGGGCCTTTCTTTCGCATTGTCTGCAAATCAGGGTTTCCATGTCAGCGAGTTGCCGCTTGCCTTATCAGCAGACTAGTCAACCTGCTACGTTTTGGTGTGGCCGTGTTCGCAATAGACATGTCGAATTCCCTGCGTTAGTGCTGCCATGCTGTCGTTCTTGAGAGCATCAGCAGTTCCGAACTTGCAGTAATCTGCGAGAAGATTGAGAATGAGTTTTGAGCTCTCCGGGGTCACGCGATGCGGATCAGGGGACCTTTTCAGTGCACAGTACTCTTTCAAAACTCGTCTGGCTAACTTCACATTTGCTTTCGTTGATGTGCTCGCGGCAGTAGGTACCAGATCGTAGGATTCTCGCAGGGGACGGTCTGTAAAAGCATTTACACCTCCCTTTTTTCCCTCTCCCCTTCTTTGCTTGAGTTGATATTTTCTGAATTTGAAACCTCCTCACAAGGGATTTATCTTCAATACGCCAGCGGGAAAATGCTTTTCGAAGCCAATTGTGAATAAATATGTGAGCAGACACTCTGAAAAGAGTTCCACTAAATATGCGATTTGATTGCGACATTGTATAAATGAAAGCCTAGATCATTCAAAACATATTTATTTATTTAGAAAACGTATGATGATGACGACTCGACGTATTCCCAAAGAGCGTTGGTTGTTGCCTTTTTAAGATTACAGGACTGTCGCTCTAGTGCCCTCATTGGCTTGCAGTTATCAAGGATATGTGCTGTTAAGTTCAGAGAAATAAAACCCGCCCCGTCTGCGACGTGTTTGACATAGAAGCTTACCTGACAAGTGCTTCGTACATATGCTTTGAAAGGTCGGGGGTATCTCAATTACACATTCTTCTACACCCAGTTACTGCAACTAGTGACGCGCACAGTAAAGAGGTGAGGTAGATTTTGACAAGAGTCACATATATTAGTGCAAGTTTCCCTAAAAGCCGTAGTTTCACTATATAACCCACAACGGTATATGGTGACACCTACATTAATTCCGTTTGATAGAAATAGTGACACTCTCGCAGGCCTCAAAAAACGAAAGGAATCTGCATTTCATTTTAGAGAATTTTTCTTACGTGCCCTTTTTATTTAGTAAGTTTCCTGCCGTACCCTTCCTTGGGTACTCCTCTTTCACCTCACCTCCGAACGACGTTGCGGTAGAGCTACAAGGTGTCTCAGGCTTCGCATGTAGTCGCATAATGGGTAATTTGAACCAAATGCAGAGCAGCACGACTTTCGTTGAGGCGCTGCGGCCATTTGCTTGCATCGATTCTTGGGTCGACCCGCCTGACTCGGAACTCTTTACGATCATCTCTCTAGCAATGGACAGCATCTCCAGCTCTACGTCTATGTTTTATTGAGAAGCAACAGTAGAAGGACCAATGCGCTGGCCAACGAGTATTGCGCGCTGTGTTTGAGACTGTCAAAAAGCGGCCGCACGGCGGCTGGCCGTTAGGGCAGGCACAAAGTGGCAGATCTGTGGCGTGACGGACAAAACAATTCCTGCGTGGTGCAAAATATATGAAGGGCACATCTTAGTGGCAGCGAAACGAAAAGATCTCAAGTGTTGAGCGTCAAGACGGCTAAAATGAAAGAGGACCGCTCAAAAGTTAAATGAGCATGCGAGGCCGAAACTCCGGTGCTTCCCTGCGTGCTCGCTCTTGCACAAGGTTGGCACTCTACTTGAGAGGCATGCTCGTGTGCCAGAGGCCGCCAACTGATATCACGTGGAAACCAAACGGGCATTTTTGGTTCTCGTCTCGAAACGTGTGCTCATAAAAAAGGGATTGTCAAAAGGGATATGGTCAAATAGGTATTGAACGAAGCTTATCAAGTAAAAAAGAACGAGAAACTCTCTTTATTGTAAATTCTTGATGCAGACGACTTTTTCAGCTGGCCTTCTCAACGACGGGCTCACCATCAAAGTGTTTTCTATGCTTCTTAATTATTGTTTGCAAGTTAGGAAAGAGCTGCGTTTCCTCCCACAACCCGTTCGTATTACAAGCCATCCCTGTGCGAATCATGGCCTTCCTGGCGTATGTCAGGCCGTTCTCATCTCGTTGTGCGTTCACGTCACGGACTGCATCAACTGCCAAACGCAGAAAAAATGCTTACCGAGATTTTTAATCTTCCCGGACCCATCGGTCCAATCGTTGCACATAATGCGTTCCATTTTATGTTGCTCCCATCGTATTGTCCATGCGCGCTTAATTTTTTGGATAGCAAACGAGTCGCATGGCTGGATGAGGTGCGTGGCGTTCTTGGGAAAATATCGTATTTCGGTGCGAATATTATTCGCAGCAGCAGCCAAAGCAGCTGTGTAATTATGTCCACTGCAGTTATCGACGTATAAAATCCGCCGCCGCTCTTGTGGTAATGGACCAATAATACGCGGCTCTGACAGCCATTCAGGCATGACTACAGTATCCATCCAGCCCCTCGGTCCCGTTCTATAAGCAACGGCTGGTACATTGTCAGGCACGCCTCTGATTGGGTATCCCCTCGATGCATTTTTAAACACCATAAACGGTGCCTCGATCACCGCATCCCGACCACCCGATATTCTAACGACCATCGTCATTCCGTCTCCCCCGGACACAACATCAGCGTACTTGACCTCACTCTCCCCTGAGAATCCTAGCGTTCTCCCGTTGTCAAGGTTTATGACGAAGTGAGTCTCGTCTGCGTTTTCAACATTATTTTCATCGAGTTCTTTGCTGCGAAACTGACGCGCCAAAACTCCTAAATGATATGCCACTTCCTTCTCAATAAAAATCTCCTTTGCAGGAGAAGTAAGCAGTTTACCCTTCTGAACGCGACTGACAATCTGAAAGCGCTCGCAAAACGATTGTATCCAGCGTGGTGAAATAATTGAGGGGATAGCCTTTCCCGTCTTGGGATCAATAAAGCTCGAGCTGTACTCTGTACTTTCGGTTGTTCTTATGAGATGAAGGGCAAGGGATTTCATTGTTTTCATGTTGAACTTCACACCGAGCTTACGGAAACGCTCAAACTCCGCCACCAGATCTTGATGTACTGCTTCGACCCAAGCCGCACGTTTGCGGCCACGTCCAGACTTGGCCTTTGAGTAGACGCGCTTGTGTCCGTTCTTCGTCACACGAGTGATCGACGAAATGTGTCCACGTTGTACATCACCATGCTCATTGAGGAACTCAGCCTTGTTCTTCCACAATCGGGACGCTTTCAGGATATTGGCGTTTGGCGTACCCCTGAAAGATGCCGGAAAATTGCGCACGGCTTTGGCAGGAATGTGTTTATCTCCTTCTGTAAGTGAAGTGCGCATCATCCATTTGACAATTTTGAGTCGTTCAGCGCGGGTGAGAACATGCTGCAGTGAGCGTGTTGGCACGGGTGTAGAGGCACCAAGCGGCAAAGATGGCGCTTGACAGATTTGTTGAGTTGGAGGGGTGGCCGGTGATGTGCGCGGGAGTGTTGATCGTGCTTGGATTTGCCGCTCGAATACGGCAACGATTGGGGAAGCCGAAAAGGGCATAGTGAAGAGAATGGCTTAAGGGGGGGGAAGTGCTGTGTTGTGAGAGTCGACGAGGATCAATACGAGCTGACTTTATGCATGCATGAATGAATCCGTCGTCGTCCATCGCGTTACAGTGGCGCATGGCAACAAAACAGAACATGATAGAGTTCGATCTACTCGGTCCGATAAAAAACAGTAATTTTTTTGAGGTTACACTAATATCGTGGGAACGTCATTAGGTGTGCGTGTCACTATTTATATTTTGGTCTGGCAGCACTCCACACAAATTAGGGACACGTACAGTAATGGGCGTAGTTTCACTAATTGTTCGCTTACACTATTTGCAGTAACTGGGTGTACTTGACAAACGCTGGTTTAGTTACGGTAGTCCCATAAAATAGGACATTTCGCTAAGTTATATTCTACGTATGTAAAAAGAGGTGGGTAGAACGTCATCGGATGCCTTTTTCCTTACTCGTAGTTTACTTAGGTGATTGATTATGGAAACACATTTTCGTCATTTTCAAATACTGGCCACCGTAGGAAGTACTCACATACACTTTTACATTGCACATGGTGAAGATTTTCGCTTGCGGAATGCAGTTCTTCGGTAATCTTGTGTGGGAAGCTGAGAATCTCCAAGTTTTCATCCTCTTTCCGAATCCAATTTTGCCTGTGGTTAAAACATTGCTAACGTTGAGGAGATGAGGTATATGACTTTCTGCTGTCTTGTCACATATTTTTCTTAAAGAGTATATATGTGCTGTTATGGATCTTTGTAGCAATTATACTTTCTACAATTTCGTAAGTGTACCAAATGTTGGAAGAACTAAGATCCTTCATGCTTAATGTTGTTTCTGAACACTTATGGGCAGTAAATGTGTGAATGAAGAGAACCTTACTTTTAAACGTTTGTAATTCTTACTATTATGAGTACGCATCTGATATATTAAGGATAACACGTCTTCTCCTCCAACTTGAGTAGGTGGTTCAACCCGTAATTTCGCTCACAGGTGTATTTTAGCAAAGAAACGCTGCAACGGTATATGCTGCTGCGGATAAGAAAACGTGCGCATAGTTCAGGTACTCTTTGCTTGTGTGATATTTCTATGATGTAATATCTGGCAGCTCAGACTTATCCAAAGTTTCTTATTGCAAGCCGAAGTTTTCTACAAGTACTCTAAAAAGTCTCATGAAGCGATCGTAGATGTTACTAGAAAAAATGTATTAGAAAAGATGCAAATAGAGCATTCTCGCCAGTAACATATACTCTATCTAATCTTTTAGCTGGCCTTCTCATTTCCGTGTGGGCCATTCTCACCCAAAAATTGCAAAAAGTCACGGAATCCATTATCCTGGAATAGATGACCTTTTCAAATCAGGGAATGACAAAAAGTTCAAATCCAAGGGCTTGTGGGAGTATGTAACTTGACTCTTTCTTTGCATGACGTTTACGTAGCTGCTGTATCGTCCTGTTAGATAGAGAGGTCCACAAGGTCCACGAGCCGTTACCAATTTCATTAGGGTTATAAAGGTAACTTTTTTTGCATTGAAGGACTGAGGGTGTGTACCTTCCGAACCGTACTACCAAAAAAATACCCAAAAACGAATATTGACGAATAAACCTGAACTGTGCACCGCTTCCGTGAGCACGATTTTATCCGGATCATATGAACTGTGACCTCAAATGCTGTTGCAATCACTTCAGTACAGCAACTGCGAATCAGCTTTTTACGATGAATAATTCATGCTTCCATGGCTGCTGATGATTAAACTTTTCGAAAATCCTGTTTTCATGCAAATAAATTTTGTATTGGATCCATTTTGTTTTGTAACGTGGCAGTAATAGAGTTAGAATTGCATCAAATTCATAGAAGCAATATAAGCGTTTGAGTTTTTGAGGTTACGCTGCTTGGAAAATACAGGCTTTTTATCCATATATGGCGAGAAAGTGATTTTAATACGAATACACATGGGTCTAGAAAACATTTAGGTCTTAAATGCGCACGGGAAACGATTCTTACGACCACTGTTAATGTCACGAAGTTTTATTCGTTATTGGAAATACCGGGTTTATGAAAATCCGGAGCAGAATTTCTGGGACAAATATGACTCTTTTGTGCCGAAATAAACCCAAAAGTAGGCATTTCAAAATTCAGTTTATGGGGATGAAAGTGCAGTTCACAATGGCAATGATTGCGTTTGACTTTCCCGTTGTTCCGGCATGTCATTCTTTATTAAAATGAGGCTTTAACTTTGGTATTATGGAAACTTTAACCTCGTACTGTGGCAGTTGGCATGAACTTTATCTGTTCTACAGTACTCTACTCTTCTCCTGTAAATGAATACAGTACTTAAACTGCTACTCGGACGTCCCTGTAATACAGTACTTTTAAAAAGGTGCCCTTCCCCGAAAGTATATTGTGGTAACATCTTTCATAAATTAATTTAAAAAACTACTTCCCCTGCCCGAAATGACTTCAAACTGGTGGTTATCGATGCTCTGTGTTTAGTGATCAACTAGGAGGAGATACAGAATCTCAAGCAGTACTGGGTCAGAGAAATCCCGAATTTCCTTTTATTGGTGCGGCAGTACACAGATGTTTTAGAAAAAAGACTATTTGGTAATTTCACTGGCACCAGAGAGACCGAGTAACGCGGACGCAGCAACGTTGATGGGGAATGGTGAGGAGATGACGCACTTTGGGGAGCGGCCTTCGTGCGCCTTTGGAACCGCAGGTGCTGCAGCTTCGCTTGTTCCTTGTTTTCGGCTGTGCGAAACGTGATATCCCTGTTTCAGGTTCTCCAGGTACGAACAGCGTCCGGGGAGGGCATGTTGTCCCTCGTCTGAAAACCGCGTCGACCCATCATTGGCAATGCGAGCCATGATAGCTGGCAATGTATAATTGTTAATTGCGAATCCCCGGGAGGCAGTATATTTAATGCGCTGCTTAATGATTTTGTCCTCGTCCGCTTTGATGACACGGGGGGCGGGACAGTTGTTGGCTGGGTCAAGAAGGCGGGACAGTTTGGCGTCGTCGTTGGTCTTGCGACATTTTTGTAGTCGGTCTGCTGCCCCATGACTGATGGCTGTGAGGCGAACCACATCCCCAACCTTTTTCCCCATCTTCAATAAATTTACCGCTGTCTGCCGTTTGTCTTTGGCCCTTGCGTCCCGTCTGGCCCTTTGCTTGGCGCGCGCTGCCTGACGACGCATTCTAATCGACATCGGAGGGGGCGTGAATTGTGCGTAACTGGAGGCCAGTCTCGGGAGCAGGACGAGAAGGTGTTTGATCGTGGATCAATTACTACTGTTTGGCCTTTAACGGTGCTGTGTGCCGCCATTTTTTGGCGGGACGGGGAGAAGCGAGGAGGTAACATTGCGGGGAACTGGAGACCTGTCTCGTGAACATGACGAGAAAGTGTTTGATCGTGGATCAAATACTACTGTTTGGCCTTTAACGGTGTTGTGTGCCCACTATTTTCTTTTTTGGCCGGACGGGGACAGGCGCGGAGGTAAAATTGCGGGAAACTTTAGACGGGGTGAACGCTTCAGGCCCCGGAGCGTTTCCCTGGAGTCCAGGGATGAACGACTGTACCCATTGTCCGCACTGGGAGCAACGAGAACTGAATCACCAAATTAGTCTTTTTTACCAAATAATGCTTTTAGGGAAGGGTACTCGGAAGAGCCGAAAGTGATCCCTTTGACTGCTGCTGCATGGAACTGCAGCAAATTGGATCAGTTATTTGTAGTTTTTTCGTATTTCGTGTGACTGCTTTTAAAATTCGTTTGAGCGATGGTTGTTCGGACGATATCGGTGAGTGAAGTTTCGGCTCTTCCTGGGGGCTCTGGAGCTCTACGTGACCTGACATGTGACTATATAAGGATGGGCATCACGCGGTTCACAAATGATTCGGCAGTGCACAACGTTTACTAGAAAATTTGCACACACAAAATTTTCGCACTCTAGACCTTATCATTTTCCGCGGTTCACATCGCTGGTAGTGAAGAAGTTGCCATAAAGTGCACTACTATTCCGCAGAAAGGCATGAACCGTCGTAATCTGATAGCCGTAGATTGCATGGGTGAAGTTTCGGTATAGAAACAAGACGTTTATGTCTGAATAGGCATTGATACTTGTTCTCATCGCTTTATTTGAAACTACAAGGAGGTACATCGCGATGCCCGCACACACTGCCAACTAAAGATAGCCTTCGCGGGGAATTTCACAAGAAACTACACTTCATGTAAGGGAATTGAAATTGTTTTGCGATGTATTGGCCTTGAGACTGAAACAGCTGTCGTCGACTCTCAGACTATCAAAGATTTTGATAATCCCATGGTGACCACTTGAGTCTATTCTCACAACTGCACTCCAGGTGGTGCGGGTGGCTCAGCAAGCAGTCCTAATGATGATGACTGTGGCACCTATAATATCCACCACCGCAATAATTGACATGGCAGAATGCGTAATTGCTCCCCACGCGGCAGTCATTGACAGCAATTGTCAAGGTTGTGCATCTGTTCGGACAGAGAAAATGATCTCGATCTACAACTTCCATGTCCTCCGCGGCATCCTGTCGAATGGAGATGTCTTCCTTGACGCGCTTGACTTTCACAGCAAAGGCGACTGTGGCTAGGACCAGGAGGGCCAAGAGAAAACATGTGCGGCGATGATACATGTTAGAGAGGTAGACCTGCTTTTTCGGATGATTTGATGCTTTTTGGTTTGGATTGGTGAAAGGTTTTGTGGTGCAAGGGATGTTGAAAGAGAAAAGTAACTGGATCGGGTATGTCTTATATAGACGCAGAGCTGTCTATGAGGGTCAGGGATGAGATGATTCCAGCTCGTTTGGTTTGCTGAGAAGAAGCCTAGGCTGATACAAGCTTAGGGTTTTATTGCACAGCTGTGGACAACTTGTCAGTGTTCACCAAACCGCGGGAGTATTTGAGGAGGGCTGTTTATGATAAGAAAAGAATACTTCTTCGATAGATTATATCTGAAGGGCATGTTTGAGTGATGGATATTCTTTCATCTCCCTCCAATATCTTACTATTTACCACAAGCGGAAGAGTCATCGACTTCTGGATGAGATGCAAAGGTTTGTAAGAACTGAAACAGGTAAGTTCCAATCAAACGACGCATTCTTCTCTTCGGCACTATGGGTGGAAAGAGGCCCCAACCCCAAAAACGCTTTTGCGGGTGAGGGGTTGATATGTTTTTGTTGTAGTAAATCTGCATTCTCATTGTTTTCTAAAACGTGGATCCCCGGCTACGATTTCTGACTCTTGTAATAGGTTGAAGTGGAAAGCAAGTAATGCTCACCACTACAGTGTAGTGGTTTCCCGAAACGATGGCGGTATTGTTAAACAGAATTATAATACAGTGCATGAATATACTGGGGAACGAGCTATAGAGCTGCAGTTGTGGGCTGAAAGTGGGTAAACCTGATCACAGCAATTAACCTTGGTCTATATATTAACCTGGGTTCAGAAATAAACTGGACCAGGTTATTATTGGTTTTGACCTGGAGGAAACAGTCTTATGATAAGTCGCATTTAGAGTTCCAAAAGGGCGAGAACGCATGTCGCCGCCTCGATATGGTCTTTGGGAAGAGAAGCAGCTCTTTTCTGAGCTGCAGACAATAATATCTAAGCATCGTGTCCATTTCAATGGGCAAGAAGTGGAGCCGTAATTTCTTGAATACTTGTCAGCAATGTTAGGAATCAAGGTTAATCCAGTGGTTCACAAATAAACTGGACCATGTTATATCTGATTTGACCATATATTAATCTGGGTTCAGAATTAATCCGGACCATGTTAAATATGGTTATAGACCTGAAAAAGGGGCTTCAGAATTAAGTTGGCCCAGGTTAATTGCTGTGATCAGTGTAGTGTTGATTTTGAGAGATGGCCATTCATTGTAATATCTGATATAGGTTGTCCAGGACCTCTTCCAAAATGCCACCGGATATTGTGCAGATGCTACCCTAATTCAAAGAAAATAAAACTGCATGTCAGTTAAGGTCTTTATAGATAGCATATGCAGACGAGAACCATGATCCCAAGAGAAATTGCTTCCTCACAGATGGTTCAAACAATATAGGTTGTCCAGGACCTCATCCAAAATGCCACCGGATATTGTACAGATGCTACCCTAATTCAAAGAAAATAAAACTGCATGTCAGTTAAGGTCTTTATAGATAGCATATGCAGACGAGAACCACGATCCCAAGAGAAATTGCTTCCTCACAGATGGTTCAAACATGTCCCGATGGTCGATGTACAAACGGGGAGGGAGACCGCCCTTCTTTACAGACCAGGACAGATCCCAAAGCACGACAAAGGACCGAGGTATTGTTAGCCCTCCAATAAAAGGAAAGTATTGCGTTGGACATAAAAAGGAAAATAGAAAACGATGCAAGTGTAGAAGAAAAAAGGAGAGCACTGATTACAATACGATTAGATCCGAACCGGTCGGTTCGTCCCGCAGGCTCTTGTAGTGATACATTGGTTGCTTTTTAATAGAGAAGTGCTCCTTGAAATATAAGACTACGTCTGCTGAAACAGTCAGAAAGCGTACGAAATTAATATCTAATTCATCAAACGAACGAAATTGCGAAGAGGGTTCAGAAGATGCGACCAAGATACAAAATCGGCTCTTGTCGACGTACTGAATACAACAATGCTTCTCATCGTTTGAGAACCGACGGAACTTCCTCAACACATTACAGGCGCTCGCCCTCTCGCCTATTGCCCACTCAAGCAAGGGCGAGGACGGTGGTATTTAGGTGTTGGGATATAGTGAATTGCCCTTTCACGACCTCGGCGCCAGCCCTGATTCGTACCATGGCGCATGGCAAACTCGAATATTGTCATAATGAGCGCCAACAAACAACTACTCTCGATCGACGGGATGCATTAATCTTTAATGCAGTGACAACGGGAAAGTTATAGAACGAGAAATGACACTAGCCAGAAACCTCTTACTTCGCAAACTGACCCTATTCCCCAAATCTCCATCTCCATTTGGGGTACCTCTGTCCAACCGCCAGGTTGCGTGTCAGACGTCAGATTCGCGCCCCCCCCCCCCAGATGTTCAAATGTTGAGACATGGAAATCTCCCGGATACATGCAACGAGAAACCATTGGGTAGAGAGAGAACACGCTGCCAAAATCTAAAACTATTCATATCAACGAAGTTTTCTCCCACAATATTGGTGTCGTTGCCCTGTGCCGAAAGAAGATAGCCTCCCTTGCCAAAGGCCGACACAGTGGCGCTTTCAAAGGGCTTTCAATTCAAACCCCTTTGCCGCATACAAAAAGGCCTTGTCCTTCGTAAGGCCAACTTGTCCTGCTTTTGGACCCGAAGATATCCTAACATCTTTTGAGGACTCATCGGTTTATGAGATGAAACCACGATCAAAACGATGCAAGGATGTGTTTCCTTCTTTCAGTGGGCGTTAGATCCGAAAATCAGCGTTGAAGGCAGCTCAAATGCATCATCACACATGCGCCATGTAGAAACAATATATAGTGCCTTGTCACCCGACAACACGACATGATCTGCGTGATCTGCGGCGGTGGCATTTGCAGTGCAGTATAGACAGCGGTTGGGGAAAATAGCCTTTTGTTGGAATTGCTTGATGCACTGCCAGGCATGGCGGAGGGTGGTTTGCAGATTGGGTAACATGGAGGGGTTGGTGAGACAGGGACGTAGTTTTCGAAGCAGGGCACTCCCAGGTAGGGGGTGCTTCAGTTCAACATACTTGCCTCTATGCCGCATCGACGACCAGTCTACCAGGGCAGAAACAGGGGGCAATGAGCAAGGGTAGACGGTGTGCGACAGAAGGAATAACTTTATATCTAGGATGGATTTGAGCGGAGATGGGAAGGGAGAGAAAGCCCTGGTGTCGGTGGCTGTAAATTGACTGGTCAAATTGACTGGTCGTCGATGCCGCATAGAGGCAAGTATGCACGAGGTAGGGACTGGGTATTTCGAGACTGGGACATGTCCTTTGGCAACAGTGCGAGATCAGAGATCTACTTCCTCTGGAAACAGTGCTTTGATGGTTTGAATGCGGGCACCGCGGGGTGCGGAGAGAGCACAGAGGCTTGCCATATTGTGGACATGAAAGGGGTTGTCCCACGTCATACTGTTTGTATACGGGAAAGCACACACGCGGTTGGCGACGAAGGTGAATGTCCCAGGCACGGCCCTCGATCAGATTTTCCATAGATAATATCTGTAAAACAGAAGATGATTGGTCCCAAGCACACGGATGTGAGAGGAATATGATAGTTTTCACAGCAAGGAAGAACATAAAAAAGAAGCGACATCTGGGAAATGGTGGCACACAAGACAGACATCCTTCATATCATTTGGTAGAATACGAAGAGAGATTAAGGACTTTCATTGTTATGACATCAGAATATAAGAAAAAGTGGTGGATATGTCAAATCGTATTTGTCGTATCTTACACGTGTACATAGCACTCCCACCGTACTTAACACCGTCGTCGCTCATGCCCCCAGTAAAGACGACCCTAGGTCTTGAGTCTCTCCTACAGTATTGGCAGGAGGTCCGCATATTTCATGCAATGGCAATGAGTCAACATAATCCTCAACATGAAAGCGAATCACTGTACACAATTTACATTTTAGTCTTTTTCGGTCGTCAGCACACCATATTTTCTGGGATAGCAGTACACATCACAATTTTAATGGAACTCGGTGTCACACATCCTGGATTTTCATTGTAAACAGTGCATTTCAACTCCCATTTTTTCGAAACGATACACATAGCGAAATAATTGGCGGCTGCGGTCCATTCTCGGACTTCATCGGTGATCAGTACACCAAACTTGGCGGTGACAATACGAAGAGGCGAATATTTCGGCATTTTGTTGCGAAATGTATGTAAGAATATTCCCGTCGTCGTCAGACATTCACCACCGCCGTCGATACCCATCCTTACGAGTGTGTCGCACCCGACAGCGCCCTACCTTGGCCATTCGCTTCTGCAGTATACATCATTTGCCATTTCATGTCAGGTATGTTCTCCCTCCGCCATTATACATTATAAAACCACCGTTTCCATTGCGAAGCATTGCCGCCTGCATTGCCATTACTATTTGAGCACCAACACCGTTTTGCCATACTTTTATCTGTGCACTTTTAACCACTCCTAGATCAACTGCGGCGACCATGTCGTATTGTAGTAACTCGTAACACCGAACTGCGGTTAAAATCTCACTGTTTACGCTGATGTCCATTTACGTGGTCATTATGACGGCCATGTCCAGAATTCCCAAAAAGAATCCAAAGGAAATGTAGTGATGGTTCACGAAAGCGAGGGTATAGGGTAGGATAGATTCATGCTATCCTAAAAACGGATACAAACATGGCTACATATGCAGCTGTGGTCAAAATGCCACTGTGCAACTAGCCGTTGGTAACTGTCGTTGAACGCGGTTCGTAGGCTCGCGCGAGGCTGCACGTGAGCACATTCTAACGTGTGGCGGAGCAAGCGCGGGAAGGGTCGAAGACAGGAGGAGGAATAGGACGGAGAGAGAGGGGGCAGAAAGAATGGCTAGGCGGAGCACCTTCGCGAGCGAAGACGACCAAGCGGATGGTTTACTTCTGACTTCTATTCTGTCCCTCTCTCTCTAATCATGCCTCAGGGCCTCCCTTAAGACAGCATGGACGGGCATGTTTGGACATGTATGGACGTCAGCGTGCACCTGATTGGTCCATTTAATACTTTTCTTAACAGTATGATGGCACACACAGAGTTAAAATAATGGCCTCTGTCACCACCAACGTGCCATACGAGAGAACACCATTGGCTGTCGCCTACCGCATAAGTGCGAATGAATTAAATCTAGATCCAATTTAGCATATAATAAAATTCAATTTAATCATTTTATTGATGTCCCCGAATGCCAGTACACGGGGGTCGCGATATAGTGCCTCCCTGTGTCAGTAGGCCGAAAACGGCACTATATCGAACCAGGCACTGTAAGATAATGAGATTTGCGGCTTTTTTGCAGCCACTTCCTTGCATCACTGCTCAGAAAGACCGATCGCAAGACTCCATCAATCATACTTTGCATCTTCACTACAGACTCTAATCAAGCATTTATGTCATTAGTAGCTTCTGAGCCGTCGCATTGACTTCCTCCATTTTCGCAGCGATAAATTCCAGCCTACACTTTTGCAGATGTCCAATTGCATCATCGACCCTGCCTTTTTCCGCCATAGTCTCTATTCTAGTAAGCAACTGCATAATATCTATCCGCGGCGGCAGCGGGTCTCGGGCAGTACGTCCATCCAACTGCCTCTCTGGAGACCCTTATTTTTTGGCTCAAAATTTGTGCCATCTGCAAAAGGGTATCACTATATCGGAGCTGGCACTAACAAAGACGGCAATATATATCGCGACCCACCTGTACACTTGAGAAAAGGCGGGAGGCTGCCAATCGAAGGAGATGCGATTCGTCTCCCAACAGAACCAAACCAAGATCCAAAACACATCCTTCCTACCCTCTTCCCTATCGATAGCTCGGTATAATGCACCCCTTGATTTACGAATCACGGTGCGCTGACACAATACATTACATTATTGGACATGTAATATTTTGAAAATTGCGAAAATATTGTAGTGCAATACCCGTCTCGGGTAGGGGGGAGGAAGGAAGTGCAAAAGCAAAAAAAAATTGGATACTGTAGTCCGGGTTTGGGGTCACACGTGTGCGACGAAGCGCACGATTGTTTTAATTATTTAATTTATTTACTAATTAGATCTAGAATCTAGAGCCGGGAGCCACTGTACTCGCCCCGGCGGGGCTCTATATAACTTAGCGCTTTGACCGAACAAGTCAATAAACCAACCCGAGTTGCCGGAGTTGAATGTCGCCTTGGTCGAAGTCCGTCTTTACCAAGACGCTCCCTTTTACCTAAGCCTACGGCATCCTCTATCGCTCGGGGTTCCCTTTTCTCCTTCTTTTATTTCCCTATCCTTTTCTATCTCTAATTCTACCTATTTTTCCCTTATCTTGTGTTGGTGCCATCGGCCTCGGTTGCGACCGAACCGGTGTAGGTGTCTTTGGCGTCGGGCGACACAGTTGACGTAGCGCTGCTACTGTGACCCATTTTCCGACGGAGACCGTTGCAACGACGTCTCCCTCGAAGGGCTCCGTCGTGTTACGAGCCAGTGTTGGTGCCCTCGGCCTCGGTTGCGACCGAACCGGTGTAGGTGTTTCGAGCCATCGGGCGGCACAGTTGACGTAGCGCTGCTACTTTCATTTCATCCTGTCGGGCTTCGTTGCGACGCCCCCGTCGAAGGCCTTGTGGCGTTACAAGGTGTCGAAGAAGCTCAACGAGCATTGGCCTTACAACCCAGTGGAACCGGGGTATCTACGTACGCGCCCCACCCCACACTCGTCGAGCAGTTCTCTTCGCAAGTCTCTACCACACCGATCCTATGCCGGGCTATTTCTCTGTGCCCCCCCCCCCATCAGGGATCTGAGCTACTACGAGTCGCAAGCTCGTTTAAACGTAGAAGGGAGAGTCGGACACTCCGTAGCGCTGTGCCATCGGCAGTTCTTCTTTTTGTTGCTGTTGCTGTTTTTGCTGGACCATCGGACTGCGGTCTCTGCCTGACAGGCGCATTGCACTACAAAAGTGGTCTCCCGACCTAGAAATTGTTTTATCTACGACAAGGAAGTGGTCTGGGTAACGGACTCTTTTTTTATTTTCTTTTTGTTTGTAACTTTTTTGCTGCGTAGGTCCGCTCGTACGAGCGATGTCAACAAGCGCACCCGGGGACGTCGGTCCCGGGGCGAGTAGAAGCGGATCGGCACGAGCGTCGAGGATCCCGAGGGGTCCTCGCACCCGGAGCCAGGCCAATACGGCCACGGACCCCGGAGATCAAGAATCCCCTACGGGGATAGCCGCCGACAAGACTGACCTCGACGAGAAGTTGGAGAAGATGAGCAGCGAAATTCGCGAAGAAGCGAAGAAAAATCTCGAGGCTGAATTAGCCCTCGTCCGGAAGCAACTAGAGTTGCAAGCATCCGAGTTCCACACCGTTTTAGGAGAGCTATCGGCTCGAGTGGATCTCGTCGAGAAGGAGCGAGGAGATGCGACCGACGGTCTGGAGCCGGAGGTCCTAGCCTCGTTGAAAATTTCGGTCAAAGACGCGAGGCGCGACGCGAATCAAGCCTTGGAGTCCTTAGGAAAATTTAGAACAAGCATCGATGACCGATTCGATCGCGCCGCCCAACGTCTCAAAGACCACGAGCAGGCCGCGGATCAAGCTCCGCAAGGATCGGACGACGAGCCGCTCCCTTCGGGTAGAGAGGGCGACCGTCGGTCGAAGAAGGACAAGCCCGCTCGGCAGCGGAGTTGCAAGTCGAAGCCCTCGAAGAAGGACAAGCGACGTGCAGGCAAGGGTCACTGTAGTGACGATCCGGAGAACCGCGACTCACACTCGGAGTCGCTTGGTCCCTCCGAAGATGGTAACGGCGGTTCGTCGAACCATTCGGGCGATTCCGAACGCCGTTCAGAAGATGGAAACGGAATTTCGTCAAGCAAGAAAATTTTCTCCAGACGAGGCGGAGTCACTTCGGGCGATTCCGAACGCCGTTCAGAAGATGGAAACGGAATTTCGTCAAGCAAGAAAATTTTCTCCAGACGAGGCGGAGTCACCTCGTCCGCCTCGCGGAGAGACAAGGACGCGGAGCCCGAAGATGTCGCAACGCGGAGCGGGCCGCGATGGGAGGAGTTGAAGGAGCTGAATCCGACCAACTACCTCCTCAAGAAGTTACTTTCGTACCGAACGTACCGCTTGCGGAACCGGCAGACATATTTGTCAAGTTCCCGGCGGACCGCCGTACGAAAAATCAGGAGAGATATTCTGCCTAAGGTGAAGAAGGAGAACACGTTCACAGGTGAGGACGGGGTCCTTGTGTTGGATTTTTTGGCAAAATTAGTTCAAGAGTTCGATACTCAAGAAATGAAGGAGGGGCAAGCGATCCGCCTGTTGCCTGAATTTTTAAGCGGCATCGCCTTGAGACAGTACACTTCGGTGTCTCAGACGACCGGGGCCCATCACGGAAAGGTATCCGTTTGGCCGGAGGCCGTACAGTGGTTGTTGAGGAGTTTCGCAACCGACGAGGCGATCCGTCAAGCCGTGCTCGCATTGCGAGAAGTTCAGCAAAGACTGTCTGAAGACGAGATGGAATTTTATATCCGTCTGACGGACGCAAGCAATCGATGTGGAAACGTATATTCGATGGAAGAACAGATGACGATGTTTATTGAAGGACTCGATTCGAGTATCAAGCCGATGGTATCTCAATACCGACAAGACAATCGGGACGTTTCGTTTTGAGACTAGCTAATTACGCGAAGGCGCATGGCTCGGCGAGCCGACCTAAGGACAAGAAGACCAAGAAGGTCACGATTCAGACGCCGTTGACAATTAGGGCGGGTAAGAAGCCGAGGGCTTCTTATCCCGGTCGCAAAAGTCACGCCGCAGTCCATTTAGCCGAGTCCATGTCCGTGTCAGATGAGCGCGGTGCGCATGGAAGTAGCGAAAATCACTACGAAGGAGCGTTAGTAGCCCAAGGCGAGTTCATTGAGCCATCGGAGGGCTACGGACACGAGGACTACGGGGACAGCGGGTCGTCAACTTTACCGACGCCTGCATACACGACGGAGTCGTTTTCAGAGCCCACGGATCCCGTGATGATGTTTCGGGGGCGCGGCCACACGCCGGCGCCGCGCATTCCAATGGAAGACAAGGGTACGACGTTTCGAAGGCCGGGCTGGATGGGAAGGCCGCAACGCCAAGGAAGGCCGCCGGCCCGTGGAGGACCTAGGCTGCAATATCCCGTCAAGACGCACGGTCTGGTGTGCTATCATTGCTATGAAAAGGGGCACGCCTTGCCAACGTGCATTCTTTCCCTCCGGGAAATGCACCGAGTTTTGGAAAATTATGAGGCGTTGTCTCCGATGGAGAGGTTAGGGATACCATCGACGAGTTACCTGAAGGTCAAGAATTGGTTCGATTCGCAGACGGCGAGCACGCCGAGTGCTTCAACGCCGAGGTCGAACCAACCCTTCAGAGGGCCCACCGCGGGGCCCGCGCCGTCGGATGTGAGAAGGATCCCGCAACGGCAGGAAAACTAGAGAGGGGAATCTCGCATGAGTCGCGAGAGGCACAGGGTCGACGTACTGTGCCCGGGGCTCAGCCCCGTTCCCCGTCTCTAAAGGAAAATCAGGCCTCGAGGAGGAGGTTGTTGGATTGGTGGATAAGCACAAAGGGCCAGCTCAAGTCAAGAAAATTTTGAGCCGAGCCCGAGATCATCCGCTGGAAGAAGTTCGAAGACCCTGGTACAGGGTTAAGCGAAGGGAGTGCCCCGAGAAGATTTTGGTTCTTGCGCGAAAAAACTACAAAGTTTACGCGGACATCGGACCCAATTGGATTGATGAGCCGGGTGTTGTCTGTTTTAGACACCGGCGCGGGACCAAACCTTGTGCGAAAATCGGAACTCCCAGCTGGAATGGAATCTCTAGTGTCCTACGGACCGACCCAAGATATCGGCGACGCGAACAATAGGCCACTCCGGACTCTCGGCACAATTAGAATGCCTGTGAGGCTTGGAAAATTTGCGGCCGCAGCCGAGTTTATTGTATGCAAAAAACTAGCCGTCCCGCTAATTCTAGGCGCGGACTACTGTGACCGGTTTGTGGAAGCAATTTATCCAAGGAAGAAAACGGTTGAGTTGGCGGATTTCTCGGAGGTCCCGATAGTTAGGCGGTTCTCGACGAGAAAAGGGAAGAAGAATCTCGTCGCGGGAGAGGACGAGAATGATGGAAAGGTGGAGCGAATTTCCCCTAAGGTAAAAGTGGCAAGAGCCACGACTATCGAGCCAGGGACGCAACGCGTCGTGGAATGCACCTCGAAGAGGGCGGGCTTGGTTGTGGTTCAGCCGTACTCGTCGTTGTACGAAAGGCACGGGTTGACGTGCACGAATGGTGTCGTTCAGGTTGAACCTGACAGGCCATTTCGTTTACTCGTTGCGAATTTTAGGGCGTACCCTGTCAGGGTGCAAAAAGGCCAAGTGGTGGCAGAATTATTACCGCACCCGAGAGCCGCGCTCGAGAGCAAAACCACCATTGGTGAAGTTCTCGGAATTCAAGAAAGGAAGAAGGAAAATTTTCCTAATTCCACCAAGACGCCTACGGGCGAGACAAGATGCGAACCGTCGGATCAAGCGCGCGAGGACCAGCCAGAAGAACGGTCGGCAGGGCTCTCGGCGTCGGCATCTACGAAGCCGCAACGCAGGATTGAGTCGCCACCGCCGGACGTGGAGGACCTCGACCTGAGCCACGTGCCGGAACGGCTGCGCGAGCGGTTCCGTCGGATGTTGAAGAAGTATTCAAGGATGTGGGATGGGACGCTTGGCGAAATTAATACCACCGTCCATCGGATCGAGTTGATCCCCGAGACTCGTCCCATCGCACAAGCCCCGTATCGGGCCGGGCCTAAAGCCCGCGAAGTAGATGATGCAGAGGTGCAGAAGATGTTGGAGGCAGGAGTGATAGAACGAGCGCAGTCAGAATGGGCGTCGCCCGTGCTGCTGGTGCCCAAGCCGGACGGGTCAATGCGTTTTTGCGTAGACTACCGCAGGCTGAACGCAGTGACGGTGAAGGACACGTACCCCTTCCCGCGCATGGATGAGTGCCTGGACTCGCTTGGTGACACCAAGGTTTTCTCCGCGTTGGACGCGATCTCGGGATATTGGCAGATGCCTATCCCTGACTGCGACCGCGACAAGACCGCATTTTCGTGTCACTCAGGACTGTATCGCTTCTCAAGAATGCCCTTCGGGCTAACTAACGCGCCAGCGACGTTTCAGAGAGCAATGGATATCCTGCTCTCTCCGTTCCGTTGGAAGTGCTGTTTGGTGTATCTGGACGACATAATAATTTTTAGCAAGTCGTGGGAGGAGCACATCGTGCACGTGGATGAAATACTTTCTGTATTGGAGAAGGCAGGTGTGAAGCTCAAGCTTCGCAAGTGTGAATTTTTCGTCGAAAAGATCAAGTACCTGGGCCATGTAGTTCGGCCAGGTACATTGGAAGTGGACGCTGCGCGAACCGTCGCATTGGAACAAGTGAGGTACCTTCAAACGCAGACTCAGCTCAGGAGCTTCTTGGGACTTTGCAATGTCTACCGCAGATTCGTTCTGCATTATGCGAAAATCGCGCATTCGCTCAACCAACTGTTGAAGAAAGGACAACCGGTCTAGTTGGAAGGATTTGACGAACCGTGCAAGAAAGCTTTTCATAAGCTCAAGAACGCCATCCTGGCCCCGCCGGTGTGGGCGCTGCCGAAGAAGGACCTACCCTACTCGGTAGATACCGATGCAAGCGACTACCAAATAGGCGCTGCACTATTTCAAACACACCCGGATGCGCAACGCAAACCCATCGGGTTCTTTTCAAGAACGTTAGCCGCAGCCGAAAGAAACTCTTCTGTATCAGAAAAAGAATGTCTAGCGGTAATTTGGGCCGTACAGACTTTAAGACCATATCTATATGGCGAGCACTTCATTGTGCATACCGACCATGCCTCATTGAGGTGGTTGATGAACGTAACCGACCCCAGCGGGAGATTAATCCGATGGAGGCTACGCCTCTCGGAATTCGATTTTGAAATCAAGTACAAAAAGGGAAAGGCTAACAGCCAGGCGGACGCTTTGTCAAGGTTGCGAACCGCAGGAGAAACCGTAGACGAAATCGACGACGAAATCCCATGCCTTATGGCCGAACCGGCCGAGGGTACAGTGGAGGACGAGGAAAGTATTGACGCGGCAGACGATATCCTCGCTCTTGAGGGGGGGACCGCCCCTGATCGCCTCGATCAATTCCAAGCTGTCACTCCGGAGGAGCTCATTCGCGAGCAAGCCGTCGACCCCTTCTGCAACCGCATCAAGGAAGAAATGGACGCCGGAAAGGTGAGAACGCTCAGCACGGAGACGGAGGAACTCGAAGGAACTCTATGCCGTACCGCGGCGGAGTTTGTACAAGTGGTAATACCACAATCGTTAAGGGACCGCGTCCTAGGGTTGTGCCACTACGCAAAATTGGCAGGCCACCCGGGAGGCAGGAAACTTTACAAGACTTTGAGAAGATATTTTTATTGGCCTACGATGGCCCTAGACTTCTATGCAGTCGCGAAGAATTGCGCCGCATGTGCACGGGAAAGGGTCAAGTTAAGAAAACCACGAAGGAAATGAAGCTGTTCACGCCCAAAGCTCCGCTGGAGTTTGTCGCCATCGACACTCTCGGCGAGCTAATTACAACTAAACGAGGAAATCGGTATATTCTCGTGATCAGCGATCGATACTCGAAACTGGTACGAACCGTACCGTTGAAGAAGATATCAGCTGCGCACATCGCACAAGCCTTCGTTCACCATTGAGTATTCGTGTACGGACCGCCGGTCAAGCTGCTGTCCGACAATGGAACACAGTTCACGGCCCGGTTCTTTCAGAACGTCTGTCGAATTCTCGGCATCCGCAAAGTGTTCACGACTACGTACCACCCGCAAGCCAACGGCCAAGTTGAGAGATTTAACCGCACGCTGACTTCCGCGTTGCGAAAATACGTTGGAGAGCATCCCAAGGACTGGGACTTATTTAGCGACGCTGTGACGTTCGCCTACAACACACAAGTTCATCGAACTACGAACATTGCGCCCTTCGAGCTGGTGTTGGCTCGGGCGCCGAGAAACATTGCGTTACAAGCGCAACCAACATTGGAGAATTTCAGCTCGTCACGAGCATACTACCTGAAATGGCAGTCGTGGTTGGAGAGCCTAATGCGAAGCGCTGATAGGAGTTTGCGAAAGGAACAAGCCCGGTACAAGCGAAATTTCGACGCACGCCTTCGAAAACAGCAATACGAGATCCCACCGGGGTCCTACGTGTTCCTCCGGAAGGAGCAGGGCACGGCTTGCGAACCGAAACACAAGCTGGCACAAGTCGCTACAGGACCTTATCAGGTCAGAAGATCGGACCAACATACGGTAGTCATTGCCATTGGCGATCAGGAGGAACGCGTATCGCGAGACAGGGTGGAGTTAGCCCCAAGCCCGATGGACTATGCGCCAATAACTGGCCTACGTCAAGTGCTACAGTTCTTGGGAGAGCCGGAACTAAACGAAGAAGGAGAGGTACGGGAGGACGACGAACGTCCTCACACCCGTGCGCCTACGTCAGGGGACCAGGATAATGCAGTCGGTCAAACGCCGACAGCGGAGACACCTCCAGGTCTACGAGAGTTCGGAAAGTCCAGAGATGAGGATGAGCCGCTGGCTCTTCGGAAGGGGGAACGACAGTTGGACACGCAGGAAGAAGGAACTGAGAGTCAGGAGTATGTGATCGACAAGATCGTGGACCACGGCTACGACGGGGAGAAATTAATTCTGAAGGTGGAATGGTACGGTTATACGCCCGAGGACGCGACGTGGGGGCCCATTGAGCAATTGCCACGCAGCGCGGCCGTCACGTATTTCCGAAGGAAAAGATTATCCTTGCCCGCGCAGATCGCGCAAGCGCAATCAGGATAGTGGTAACCAAGAATTTCACATGTCAGTGTCAGTGCGGTAATCCGCGCGGGGCAGAGCGAGCCGACCTGAAGGTCGAGAAAAGGAGAATGATGAGATGGAACGAACCAGGTGAGGGGCCTTCAGACAGCCAACCCGCAAGTAGACGCAACGCGCGCACGAGTAGGATGAGCGTCGTGATGAGATACTCAGGTCGGAAGTCGCGTAACGATGTACCCAGAGAGAAAAGAACGCTGGAAGAACGGGAACATAGACTGGAAAGTCCACCTCCTTCACTCTTACCTTCATAACTGTTCGGTCTCGTTTTTGTTTTAATTGTGATTGCTTTTGTGTTGTTCTATTTTATTTTAATTGTGATTGCTTTTGTGTTGTTCTATTTTATTTTATTTTTGAGACGTTAGGGACATGACCCCGCACCGCGGAGGTCCGTCAGCAAGTCTATGAGAAGTCCAAGGAGGACATTGAAGAGGCGATGATCTTCGAAATCAATTTCGCCTTTGACAAGGTTACGGCCGACACCCGCGTCGCGGGATTCTCACTATTCAGGGCAAGGCCGGGGAGGAGCTAAGAGACGTAGGAGAACATGACTCTACGACGGGTGTTCCTACATCGTGGATGGAGCCGGAAGGAGATGAGGCACTACACACCGGTTGGCTATCATAAGTCCTCTTACCATTAGTTCTTTGTTTTTATGTTGTTCGTTTTTGTTTCGTTTTCTTTTTATTTGTTTTTCGTTTTGATTTTGATGGCAAGGACATGACCCCGCACCGCCGAGGTCGCTCAGCAAGTCTACGAGGACCAAGAGAAGGACCAGAAGGAGGATACCCCCTCGCGAAAGGGAAGGGGGCCCCCAACAACTAAAGGAAGAGATGGACTGGCCTGGATGAGGGGAAACGAAAAGGAGAGTCAAGGACGACCATCGCGGTGACGTCAGCGAAAGCTGCTGTAACAAAAGAAGGACCAGAAGTCTACCAGGACAACCCGTCACCAATCATGGTCCACAGTGGTAGTTTACCCGACCGACGATCGTCATGACGCTTCCGTGCTCCCTGCGTGCAGTGCTACTGCACAGTATGGGCGAATCACAACCAGGATATAGCCGAACGCAAGGAAGGAAGAGGCGACACGGACAAAGAGGATCGCTTCGCGGATTGGCCTTCAAGCAGTTTGAGCCAGCGATAAGCGAGAGATGTTTTTACGCGGCGTGAGGACCCGCAAACTGAGGAAAGATGCAGGAAGCTCAAGGACGTAGGCTGAAAAAAATATGAAGTGAGCTGAGTCGGGAGAACCCCCGCAAATGACCGGACCGGCGTGCAACGCCACGCTAGGCAATGGGAACTCCTGCAGAGTCCCGGATGAGGTAATGAGTCTACTGGCACACACACGAGCGGCACCGACGCGTGTAGGCGACATGACGTTTGGATCGGCAATGCGCCCTCATCAGAGCCGAGTTACACAGAGAGATCAGAAGTACAGTTCGTCAAAGAAGAGACAGACGGAGGGGCGTTCCGAAGCCAAAACGGAAGAAGAAGTATCACTGGGATTTTAATCAAATTTAATGAACACGTGTTGCGACGAGCGCACAAGATGACGGCTAATTTTTGGACAAGTGCGAGACACACGCACAAGTACCGCCCGCGATGTCGTGCACAGCACCGAAAGGCCGGGCAGTAGGAGCTCACGGGAAGGATGGAGCGCCAAGTTAGGAGTGCCGTTTAAGGGATCCTTCGCATGACAGGAAATCCGACGCAACCCTGAGCTGGGAACCCCAAAACTTCGTCGAAGTTACAGTGCACGTTCCCGAAATGCGCATGCGGTCGGATCGCGAATACCGCGACGGCGACCACGCCCACCACCCCGCACCGGTACCGATCGACAGTGATAACGTTTAACATGTCCTTATCGAGGACTTACTCACCCATTTGTTCACACTAATCCCTCCTCAGAAATTTTTGGTTGTACCGTTTCGTTCCGCCTTTTCCTTGTGTTTTTGTTTTTTTCTTTGTTTTGTTTCGCTGATGCGACGCAGTGAACAAGAACCCCGCACCGCGGATAAGGACGAATAGGTTTTTTTGACACACACAGACCGGCGATCCAAGATTAATTAAGAACTGCGAATTGACAATCGAAGTCAAGTGATCACTTGGTGCGTCACACCGAGGGGGAGAGCGAGTTGCTTTGTTTTGTTTTTCGTCGTACAGGGACGACAAGTCACAAGAGTTCGTCCACCCGCCATGAGGACAGTGCTGTAAAAGGAGACGGAAGAGAGTCTGAAGGACTAAAGTTAACTCGATAACCGAGACCATGCTCGTAATGAGAACTCGCTCCCACTACGGGGCTAAACTTTCTGTGTGTTAGCTCGAGAGTCAGGACGCGCATATCGGCGACGAGGGGAAGGATGATGGCCGGCGGCGAGTCACCGTCCCGCGCCACGCTTCGTTTTTCTTTGTTGAGTTATTCATCATCAATCCTTTCCTTTTATAGCTCATCAGAAATTCGTCTCAGGTGAGAAGTGGATCGGAACATAAGGATAACGTCAGAGGAGGATTAAGGCATTTCATACCGTCAGAACGCGACCGACGACAACCTGCAAATTGCTGTTCACAACTGTGAACCTGTTCCCACCACTCAGACTAGAAGCCATGAGGAAAGAAAATGTCGCAATAATTGAAGGACGACGTCCCGCGTCGCGGGTTCCTCGCAACTCCGGACGATCCGACGCGGAGCTAAGGTACATCTGGGAATGTTACAGTACGACGTAAGTCCCTACGTCATAAGCGAAGCGCAGTGATGAGGGGAGCCCCCACGCTTGTTTTTCAGTGAGTATTCACGGTTCGGCACTGTAGACCAAGAGGTATAAAGGAGGAAACCGGGCTCGCTAATATGCGGTCGCATGTGAAAAACAGTTGAGGATCGCATGCTGCGGTACTTTGTACCAGGAGAGACAGCCCTCACCGAGACCAGATACGTTCCCGAATTTTTATTGACGTGTAGAGACGGGCGTTGCCAACGTGACATGCGATGCTTTTTAATGCGGAGCCACGGTTTGAAGAAAGATGACGTCGTGCGACACTTGGTCGACGGACGTCGGAAGTCGCGGACCAAGGTCTAGAACGCAGCTGAGTGCTGCTGACGGAAAGCATACGTGTCTACTCGCGAGGCGATGGTATCGGGGTATGTACCCCGTCGGTGATAAGTAATAGTTGCCGCGGAGAGTTTAGTGACACTATGCCTCGAACTATGGAGAGACAGAAGAGGAGGTCGCCCACGTTCCCAACCATGGAACCCGACGTCAGGAAAGTAACCAAAGAATGGACACCGCGTCCGAACTTCGACAATGGGCTCGAAACAATTTTGGACACTTGTCCACTTGTCAACGTTGTGCGCCGTACTTCACCCGAGAAAGGCCTGTCGCCGACTCGTGCCCCCATTGAGGCTCGGTCACCAGCGATGAGGCAGGGGAACGTCAAGGGAAACGACTACAGTGCTGTCGTGGCGAAAATCTTTCATGATGTCTTTTAAGGGACGTCAATGCTGGACATAGTAATGTGTCACGCACGGGCGAGAGGACAAGCTATTTTTCGGCTTGATTCATGACCGATCCGCTCTGCGAGAGCAAGTCAAGGGAGTTTCGAGGAAACACCCCCAGGGAAAAGACGACTGTCTTCATGACTCAAGCGCATGCGGACAGACCACATGAGGCGAAATTGTCCGAATAAGCGGATCGCTTCCGAGACTCAAGGAGAGCCAGTAGTTCTGCGATGAGGGATCCAAACGGACCAAGGAGCAACTGAGGTTGCGAACATTGGTGTTGTACTGGGGACGACTAATGCAAAAGGGGAGAAAACGACTAGAAAAAAAATTGTCTGGGGCCGCCACGCCCCTGCCGAATGCAAGAGGAGGTCACAAAAGAGGAGGTAATCTGAGACCAGGGGGGTACGCAGGTGATTCATTTTATTGGCTAAAAGCTACCGGATGACGTCAATAATCGGGCGTCACTCCCAAAGGGGTATTAGTCCGAGAACGGATCACGGGGAAGTCGCTCTAAGCGGCAGGTCAGTGGGGCGGCACACCCAAGGATTTTTCCTTCGGGAGTGAGGTAACGAGTCGAGCAAGGACTCGCAGATCATCGAGGGAAGCCCCTTGGAGAGCTTCACCTTCAATGCCATGACCGCGGAGCAATGTGCAGTAGATGTCAATGGCTCCGTCCCTCTTTTTGGGAATTGATGGGGACGGTGGGGAAGACAACGCTTCCCTAACCGACAGAGTTTCGGTATGCCCTGCCGAGGGGATATCGACAGCAGGAGGAGCAGCAGCAGGGGCTGCAGGGAGAGGGGAATCTGGAGCAGACGGTCGGGGACAAACGTCGTCTGCGCGGGGATCTATGGCTCGTATGGGAGCTACGTCAGGGGTTGGAACTTGGTTGCCGAATTGGCGACTGAGCCGCGCTTCGGAGGGAGAGCACAAGGCGGATGTTCAAGGGTTCAACCAGACAAAGTCACCCGCCGCACTGTGACTTCGTCCGGGAGAAAAGGACGGGCGTCGCCTCGCGAAGGATCGGGATGAGTTGATAGGGGGAACAACATCCCAGTCGACCTGATTGATCTTTTCGAGTAAGGAGTGCAGTTCGAAGTCGGTGTCTGCTCCGCCCAAGGGCACAGTATAGTCCAAAAGGCACATGAGCTCGACGAGCTTCGGAGGAAGATACCAAAGCCGCCAACAATCGTACGCCTCCCAGAGCAAGGTGGCGGCTACCTTCACGCACCACTCCGTCAAAAAGACAACCCACAACCCGTGACGAGGATCAGTGAGATGGCTTCCAAAGTAGGTAAGGATGGGACCGAGCTCTGCCCAAAACCCTTGGCAGACCTCAAATTGTCCCCACCATGAGGGGAGTTGCTGGTACCGGTTGGGGTAGTGTGACCGAGCAATTTCCCCCGCCTCAACCATTTGGTAAGCTAGGAAATATACCGAGTCCGATCTCATCTTACGCTCGAATCGGACCGTATGCTGGAAGAAGGGGATGTTCCCGCGTTTCATATATCGGAAATTGAGGGGGAGGATTGCGCGCGTGTATGACATGGCATCGTTAGTCACCGTCAGTTGGTTATGCCACAGGCGGTCCGCCTCGAGCACGGGGTCACCCCGTGTCCAGCTGAGGAGGTTGTCAAGGTAATCACGCTCCCCCTCCGTGCGAAACTTCCACGTGTCACATCCGGAGGACGGGGGGATGAGGGCATCGGATAGGGATAGGTCGAGACGGTCGAGAACGGCTTCCATGAACCGCAGGGATAGGCCCTGTCGGCCACGAGGGGAGGAACGACGCAGGATAGAAGGGGGAATGGCGACACGGGCACGCCAATCGTAGGAGGAAATGGCTTGAAGGGGAAGGTGACCCGGCAGCATCCCCGCACCGTCGGCAAAGTCGCGCCCGATGCTAGTGACGTCGCGCACGTCGATGGCGGAAAACCAAGGAGTGGCCGCGTACAGTAAGGGATAGTCGCGCATGGATTTACCTTGGAGCTCGGCTAGTGAGGGGTATCGACAAGGGGCTGATGAAGGATGGAGATCGGGATGAAAGACCGGTTCAGGAACGTTGGTGTTCGGGGGAAGTCGGGGTATGGAAGGAAGGTCGCTAGGAATGGAAGGCGTGTGTGAGAAGCCCACACTGCGGCGACCGCGGGTGGTATGTTCGACAGTGGGATCCGATGAAGGAAACATGGAGATCGTCTTACTCTCACGCGAGCGGCGACCGATGGTCGGAAGAAAAAGGAAGAAGTTGGGAAGCAAGGGAGTGAAGCCGCTGCGCGAGAGCGCTCAGAACGGGATATGTGGTGCAATACCCGTCTCGGGTAGGGGGGAGGAAGGAAGTGAAAAAGGAAAAAAATTGGATACTGTAGTCCGGGTTTGGGGGACACACGTGTGCGACGAAGCGCACGATTGTTTTAATTATTTAATTTATTTACTAATTAGATCTAGAATCTAGAGCCGGGAGCCACTGTACTCGCCCCGGCGGGGCTCTATATAACTTAGCGCTTTGACCGAACAAGTCAATAAACCAACCCGAGTTGCCGGAGTTGAATGTCGCCTTGGTCGAAGTCCGTCTTTACCAAAACGCTCCCTTTTACCTAAGCCTACGGCATCCTCTATCGCTCGGGGTTCCCTTTTCTCCTTCTTTTATTTCCCTATCCTTTTCTATCTCTAATTCTACCTATTTTTCCCTTATCTTGTGTTGGTGCCATCGGCCTCGGTTGCGACCGAACCGGTGTAGGTGTCTTTGGCGTCGGGCGACACAGTTGACGTAGCGCTGCTACTGTGACCCATTTTCCGACGGAGACCGTTGCAACGACGTCTCCCTCGAAGGGCTCCGTCGTGTTACGAGCCAGTGTTGGTGCCATCGGCCTCGGTTGCGACCGAACCGGTGTAGGTGTCTTTGGCGTCGGGCGACACAGTTGACGTAGCGCTGCTACTGTGACCCATTTTCCGACGGAGACCGTTGCAACGACGTCTCCCTCGAAGGGCTCCGTCGTGTTACGAGCCAGTGTTGGTGCCATCGGCCTCGGTTGCGACCGAACCGGTGTAGGTGTCTTTGGCGTCGGGCGACACAGTTGACGTAGCGCTGCTACTGTGACCCATTTTCCGACGGAGACCGTTGCAACGACGTCTCCCTCGAAGGGCTCCGTCGTGTTACGAGCCAGTGTTGGTGCCATCGGCTTCGGTTGCGACCGAACCGGTGTAGGTGTTTCGAGCCATCGGGCGGCACAGTTGACGTAGCGCTGCTACTTTCATTTCATCCCGTCGGGCTGCGTGGCGACGCCCCCGTCGAAGGCCTTGTCGCATTACAAGGTGTCGAAGAAGCTCAACGAGCATTGGCCTTACAAACCAGTGGACCCGGGGTATCTACGTACGCGCCCCACCCCACACTCGTCGAGCAGTTCTCTTCGCAAGTCTCTACCACACCGATCCCGGGCCGGGCTATTTCTCTGTGCCTCCCCCCATCAGGGATCTGAGCTACTACGAGTCGCAAGCTCGTTTAAACGTAGAAGGGAGAGTCGGACACTCCGTAGCGCTGTGCCATCGGCAGTTCTTCTTTTTGTTGCTGTTGTTGTTTTTGCTGGACCATCGGACCGCGGTCTCTGCCCGACAGGCGCATTGCACTACAAATATACATGCACCCATGGCTGTCCAGGCTGTTTTAAATGAGACCCTCACTTGCCGCTTCTGTGGGGACGACGAGCGTGGCCGTCGAGTGCTCGACGGCGCCCTCAGTTCGATCCTAAATTCTGAATAAATTAAATAGCATGTGACAAAAACTTACTCAAAATTACGTCTACAGAACCGGCCGGCGGTGAACAGAAATCAGCATGCAGAGTGCATATTTCTAATACCTGCCATGATCAGTATACTGATCAAGAAGCATTTTTGGCAATTTTGTGATTTCGGCCCCATGATCAGTATACTGATCAAGAGACCCGTTTGAAGGGGTATTTTAGAACGTCCATAAAGAACCAATCGCATCCATATGCATGTAAATGACTTCGTCACTACACTGAGCTCGCTGAGTGGAAGTAACCCGATTTTCAAGCTCTCAAATCGGTGGTGGCAATCCAAACCTGTGTCTATCCCAGTACTTGGGTTTATGGAGATGGCTTCCATAGTTCCTGACGCTGTTCTTGTGCCCACAACGGCTTCCCAGATCACCGGCACATTGACAGGAGCTAGCGAAAACGATACGCAATGCACACCCCACAGACGCCGAGTTGGGAAGACGCCGTGTTCGGAATTACCTTTCGCGGAACACAGAGTTTGAGCATTGCATTGGCTCGCCCACCCATTTTTATAGAAAGCTCATGCAACCCCACATCTGGCATCGCATGATGCTCATGCTTTTAGTTTGTGCTCAGGCGGATGTCGCCCGATGCCTGGTAGAAGTCCATCCTTTTCTAAGTCGTTCATTGCAAAGTCTTTTATGGGTGCCGTATTATCTCTTTCTAATTATATAACCCATCTGTATTTTGTACGAACGGCTTAATATAATCTTAGACATGCTTGAATCTGACTGCAAGTTCAGACTTTTTCGATGCAAACGGCAGTACCGTGGTCTCTTTGACGAAAGAATATTAACGTTAACCACATAGTGTTTGTAATATGCATTAATTAATGACCGACAGTGTAATGTTCCAGCATTGCGTCCTAAGGACGCAGAGTTTCGGAATACCATTGTTCTAATGATGGTACTGCTCCACATTAATTAAATCCTGGTTAAATATTAAATTATTAACGTTATATCTTAGATGCCGCGATTTTAATTCGGGCATTAGTGGTGCTCTTCATATATATATGAAGAGACGCAGGCGTGTGTCGAGGGAGTTCAGGGGGTGTCTTAGGGGATATTTCCGTTTATTATATAGAGTAAGGGATATTTCCTATTCCCCTGCCCGAACAGACGCGCGTTCAGGTGGGCTGAAATTAAGCGCAAATTTACTTCGGTCTGACGGAGTGCGCATTGGCTAGAAAAAAATCTAGAAATTTTTCAATGCGCACAGGGCCAAATTTGATTATTTTATCATACCGGATAGACGTCGAAAATTGCCGACATGCATCCGACGGCAGCCGTTGGCCGGATGGACGTCATCCTCGCTGTCATGTCGCGTCATTGATCCCGTTCGTCGCTATCACAATATCATTCGCGGTTCCCCTATTCAGGCCCCTGAATCCCGACGCGCATCTACTGGCTGGCGCTCCTCGTAACGCGCGTCTATTGGTTCACTACTGATCTCACTTACTCTGTCCGTTCCACTCCTTCCCCCGCCCTGAATGACCACATACTGTATGAGACAATTTCATCCGCGCTCTCTGGAACCACACCGCTCCCTTTCCGTACTCCTATGACTAGTACTTCCGTCAGTTCCGGGATTCCAGAGCGTTTTGGGCATGTGTCAGTGCAGGTACGTAATGACAAAATACGGTTGGTACGGGCTGCATTCAACGAATATGCGTTTTTGGTACTGACTACGGAGCATGCCCCAAAACGTATCGGAATGGCCGGTTTTACCCCCTCGCAATTTCCGGTGGAACGATACGGTTTGGGCCGATTTCCACGGCGGCACCCCTATACGCGCTCGATTTGCGACATTGCTGTGGGCAATTTCTGACCAAAATTTTGCCGACGGCAGCGCGCAGCCAATAATTTGTCAGTGCGCAAAATTTAATTTTTGCCATGTCCCATTAGAGGCGTATGAGCACCATTTTTAACTTCAATTTTATTACGTACCTGTAACGGAGCATGTGCAATACGTCAGAGGCCTCATACGTCTGGGAATCGCTGGTGTATATACGACATCCAAATTTGAAACAAGCAAATGAATACGGCGTACATGATCGTGGGACATCTGCGCTCTAGCTATTTTTAGGCCTAGGGTGAATATGACACGAAAACCGACTGCCAACCAATTTCCGGGGAGGTGTTTTAGACTCATTCCGGGACGTTTTCGAGGGTGCTGTTCCGGTACGTTTTGGAGGGGTGCTGCACAGGTACGTTTTCGACGTGTGCTGTACAGGTAGGTTTTCGAGGGATGCTGTACTGGTACGTTTTCGAGAGGTGCTGCACAAGTACGTTTTCGAGGGGTGCTGTACCGGTACGTTTTCGGGGGGTGCTGCACAGGTACGATTTCGAGCGGTGCTGTACAGGTACGTTTTCGAGAGGTTCTGCACAGGTACGTTTTTGAGGGGTGCTGTGCCGGTACGTTTTTGAGGGGTGCTGTACAGGTACGTTTTTGAGGGGTGCTGTACAGGTACGTTTTCGAGAGGTGCTGTACCGGTACGTTTTCGAGGGGTGCCGCACAGGTCCGTTTTCGAAGATGCTGCACGGGTACGTTTTCGAGGGGTGCTGTACCGGTACGTTTTGGAGATGTGCTGTACAGGTACGCTTTAGAGAGGTGCCTCCCCTCCCGCTACGTTTTCGAGGGGTGTTGCACAGGTACGTTTTCGAGGGGTGCTGTACCGGTACGTTTTCGAGAGGTGCTGCACAGGTACGTTTTCGAGGGGTGCTGTGCCGGTACGTTTTTGAGGGGTGCTGTACAGGTACGTTTTCGAGAGGTGCTGTACAGGTACGTTTTCGAGGGGTGCCGCACAGGTCCGTCTTCGAGGATGCTGCACAGGTATGTTCTCGAGGCGTACCGTACTTGTACGTTTTCATGGGTGCTCTACTGGTAGAAGTGAAATGTGGGAGGAGATAGTTGTCTGATGGAACGGTAGGATTTTGCGTACATGATCGATGGGATGATTTTCTTTCGTTATTTGCTTGCAGAGAAGAGATTGGTTCAAAATCTCATCACATAAGATAACAGTCATATCATGGGGATATTGCTCGCGCGACTATGCCTTTGGGCGAGAGTCGCAGGGTGTCAAGAACGATTGCAGTTCATAATTCGTAAATGGGATGCGAGAGGAGCTATAGGATTTACAAATTGATAAGCCGTAGAGCCGGGAATTGAAAGGCCCTATGTAGTTTGTGCAAGTATAAAAGGAAAGGTTACAGTAAATCATATAGCGATCATGACCTGGTGGTTACTGCACTACAGAACATTGCTTTGCAAGGCCCATGAAAGAAAGAGCGAAATTGCAATCGGGATGTTTGTGTTTTCGAAGGATGCCGATTCCAAAGAGGCTTCATGGAAGATGTCGCTACACTCTTGATCATATGCTGTTGACGAGAGCCTTGGCGAAATGGAGCTGAAACAGCAAATCAAGGGGGCTTCGAAGAGGTTTTCGGCAATTGCGCGACGGTTGGATCGGATGTGCCACAATGTCCAAGACAAAGATCTCAGCAGCGCAAGATCGCATGACCCGTACAAGCCGAACGAAGGGTGGAGTTTTTGTTCGTCGTATGAATGCATTTCGCACTTGAAGCATAAGCCGCTGATTTTGTTTCGAAGCTTGCATGCGCCAACAAAATGATCAGGGGAGAGGCATCGGTAGCATGCTTTTCTTATGAACTTACACGTGCTTTGGTCGTGGTCTGTATATGTCCTGGAAGAGGCCTGGCACGTCAAGCACTGTTTGGTTCCCAAGTCGATCAGGTGACGAATCAAGTTCAACGTTTCGTCGGTGTCAATTGTGTGATCGAGTTGAAAGGGCAATGAGGTGGGCGGCGGTAGTTTGGAAGATGGTATGGTAGGAGTTGGTGAATGGCGCGTAACAAGAGGCGTGCGTGCTTGTGCTTGAGGATGTTGACGAGATGAAGACTTGAAAAGCTTGAGACCGCTGCTGGTTGAAGGGGTTGGTGCGGAGGCCGATCTCTTGAACGGTAGAAGTGCTCTATGGTTTGCGGCAAGAGCAGGAGGAGAAGACAGTGGAGTATGAGGTGTCTGGCTCCGTGTGTTGGAAGAGAAATGGAGAGTACGGCGAACGGGAAGAGTATTGGGAGCTGGAGGTTGGCTTCCAATCGAAGCTTGAAAGAAGTCTTCCACGTCTGCAGTATTGGGTTGGGAGAGGACATGTGCAGGGAGGCTGTGGTTGGAAAGCGTTTGAGGCTGTGAGAATGGGAGAAACAGAGAGGAAGGAACGGAGTCTTGCTGCAAAGGTGAAGATTGAGCAATAGACATCCATGGTCGTAGTGTGTCCGGTGTCGGAAGGGGAGTTTGCGGAGTGCAGGGTCCGTTGCTAGGTTGGGTGGGAAACATAGACCTGCACACATCGCATCAAACCGCGCACCTATCAAAGCGACAGACGCCAGAGACTTTGACCGCCCTTTGCCGTATACAAAGTGTCTCTCCGGCAGTCGGTTTTGTTCAACAACCAAGTGACCATGTTGTTCCATTCCATCATATCGACATCTTTATCCGCGTTCGGTCGTCGAAGTAATGACGAGCGAAACCATCTCTCGTATTCTTCCGAATATATGACGAAACAGAAGGCGTGCCGCCCATCCCGCCCTGTACGCCCGCTTTCTTGGACAAAGTCAACGAGACTTCTCGCTGCACCAACATGTATTGTAGCTCTTACGTCTGGAACGTCAATTCCCGTACCGAAGGCGGAGGTACACACCATGATTCGAAAGACATTCGACGTTTGGGCGCCATTGCTCGGAGTGGTAGTGCAATCTGTGGTTGATTCTTCTGCTGTCCAGTCCATGTGGGCCTAATCACGAGCTGCGTCGGGGAGGCCTGCGTGGTATGCGATAGCTTCTAGAGAAATATTTCGGTCTGCCAGTGCTTTCAGCTGTGTGTTAGATGTGCGACAAAGAGCTGAATAAATCGACATAGTTTCGGAACGAGAAAGCAAGAATACGATGATACGATACACTCGGGGGAGCGGTTTGCTTCGTGATGCGTTTGAACAGGAGGTTATATGCTCGTTAATAAACTGAACTGTGTGTGCGATGGCTGTGGTACTTGCATTGGCGAAGTGGCCATTTCCGTCACGCGGGAGATTGTCCTCCAGTGAACTATCATTGAAGTTGTGTATCACAAACTCCAAATTGCGCCGTTGCGATGGCATCGTAAACAAGAAAACTGTCTTGATGCCGTGCATCTCCAGAAGTATTCTCCTTTCGCAGGGGGGACTGCGGCACTTAGAAGTATGCGAGGGATTGCTTCCGGGATCACGGAAAGCGACCGGCGGATTTTCTTGAGCGATGGGCGGAAGCTCGCCCACATTGCCGTGAGATGGGCCTCGTCTATAACGACGCGAGCAAGTCTATTGGCGTCGCGAATGCGAACGATTCGTTCCGAAAATCGTTCGCTGTCTATCTTCTCCGGTGTGAAGATATAGAGGTCAGAAAAGTTGTTAAACCCATGTTCATTTGGTACCATACTTGCGGTGAGGAAAACATTGGCTGCGCGCTTGCCATATTTGGTCACCAAGGACTTCAAATGGACAATTATGAATGTGGACTTGGTCTTCCTTTCCATGAAACACGGAAGAAGGATGCACATGGACTTTCTGGAGGCCGTAGGCATTAACACCAAACAGCTATTTAGGGAAGTACACACTGTTGCAGTGACTGCAAACTGCGTTTGGGACATGAACTCTGCAATTTTCGATCCAGTTGCCTCTTTTAGAGCACAGAGAAGAGGTTTCACAAGGTGACCGAAAATATGCAATGGTGGGTTATGGAGGGTAGCGCCGAAGACCGGCGGGGCGGCAATGGGGAGTGAAGGCGGGCAACAGTTCGTAATGGACTGGGAGGGGGTGGAGGGATGGATGGTCACTGGATGGGTCTCTTCTTTTGTTCCTCCGTTTTTCTTTCGCCATGTGGAAGCTGGGCGTGGTTGGAAAGGGGTGGGCGGTGGAAGTTTGTGGCTGGAGCCTGTGGGGGCCTGACTGGATAGAAAGTCCAGGGGTGAGGCGAACAGCTTGAGATTGCGGTGCCGCTCCATCGAAAACTGGCGGTGTCTGGCGAGCGTCGTCGCTGAAAAATTGTGCATCATAGTGGTGGTACGAGCATAGGGCCGATCTGCGACTGCCACTGTATGTGACGCCTGTTCATGACCGGCAGAAGCTTGCTCGGCGAGTATCTCGTTCATAACACTCTGCTGCGTGTTTTGGCACACGAGAGAAACCATACCACTTGCAAATTGGCGATAGTCCCGAAAAGAAATATGAATACTGTGAGACTGGAGAGTAGAGGCAATAACGTTTCTAATTCTCGTGGGTGTAAAAAGCTTGCCCTGGTCAACAAAGAGAAAGTCCGAGTGCAACTTCATCTCAGCATCACCTTGAAGAGCTCTGATCATCTCACACTGTAGAGGGCGAATGACTGCCAAGTAAGATAGCAATCGGAAAGACGACTGCCGGTCCGGAAAGCGGTATAGGAGGCGAGTGTAGCCTAGTGCGGCACGTGATTTGGAGTAACCAGGATGAAGTATGACATCGGAATGTTGTCCAATGAATAAATTTCGCATGCAACCGTCCCCGTCGTGGATGCGGAACGTTCGTATCTCAGTGGCTCTCCCAGGAGAGCCGGATGAAAAATGTATCATGCACAATAACAGCTCTTGTATCAGCTGGCAATTTGTCAGGAAGCGAATGACCTTTGTGCGCCACATACGAAGTTCAGCGACTTGAACGAAGCGATCTTTTGAGGTGGCCACGGGTGGGCCTGACGAGGACCGGTCCGATTGTTCATTTTCACTGGGCTGTTTTGGTGCAGTAGTTGAGGCGAGAACACAAGGGGACCGAGCAATGAAATCTTCACCAGGATTTCGAAGGGCATGAAGAAGGTTTACAAGATTCGACCGAACCCAAGACGCATGGTGTGTGAGCGAGGAGAGAAAAGAAAAGCCGGTTGTACGGTTTGAGGGGTCGTCATGCAGGGAGTTTGCAGTTGAAACAAAACCATCTGGAAGAGCAGACCCGATGAGCAGGTCTTCCGTCCATATTTCGTCAAACTTGGAATGCAATCCCCTAATAATCGTGCCGAGAAGGGGCATTGACAAGTGGTGAGACTTGATAATTCCGCATGGATCGGGCTTATGTATGGAGCAGACTTCGAAAGAGGGGGTACCCTCCTCCCGCTTGATGATGGACATGGCGATGTCCAAAGTTTTTCGAATAAAAGTTGCTGCAGTGTTGGCCTTTTGTTCAACCTTTGCAATGATTGCCGAGGCTGGATCTTCTTTTACCGGAGTGTTGTCTGCAGTTCTACTGAGATCATCGGTAGATTCTTGGTGGATGGAAAGATGATGTAACTTATGGGATGCGGTCATGGAGACATCATACTGAAGCGCGGCCAAAAGATGGCCTACATCGCTGGCGTCTGCAAACCTGAACGAACGGCCCGAATCGTTTGTGGAGCGGTATGTGTAAAAAGGTTGGTCGACGACCACGGACGCAGCAACGACGAAGTTACGGACAGCAAAGCATGTTAAAAGGTCAACGTGTCTGAACCGGACGAGAAGCAAGCTCGATAAGGCATGATGAAGGCAGGCATGCAGAGTTGAAGACAACGAATGGATTGGATGCCTCTGTCGACTGAGCTCTAGGAATAGTGCTTCAACAGCGTTACTGCTGGTGTGGCGGGAGAAGCATTTTCCAACGGTACGATGCGCAAACAGGAGAAGGCGGGCCACGTTTGCTGCGTACTTGCGCTCCGGTTTCGGCTGAATTCTTCGGAAAGGCGCAGTGCCATGGAGATTGATGGCCTGACGAAAGCCGTGTGTGAGATCCCTGACGACGTCTTTCAAGCTTTCGAAATAAAGGTAGATGCAATTTTCCATCATAGTCAAGTGCCTGTCATCTGCAGCGGTGCGAAGAGCTCCGGTGAGATACGCAGCCTCCTCAGGCGTGAGGGAAAGAGACCGAAGCGCGTCTTCGAACTTCGTAATGGACATGAAAGTGTTTCTGCGGGAGATTCCGGTATCTTCATCATCTTTCTCATCGAGGGGACCAAGGCGAGCTGCTGTTGTGGCAGATGCAGTCGATGTGAGGCTGTTAAAACTGCTGCCGCCTTGGGCTGGAGGTGAATGAAGGAAGGGGGAGGGGTCGCAATGTTGAATCAGACGTCGTATCCATTGATTTGGGAGACTCCGTAGGTGGGTGGGAAACGTTTTGTGTCCCTATAAAGGCGTCATGCGACGGTGGCGACTGAAAAAGTTTCGTGACCACTCCGGTGACGGAAACGATTTCGCCGATTGGTTCCTCGTTTGTAACGGGAAAGTAGCTGGTCTTTGCTCCGGAAAAGAGGGATTGAGCTCGAATACCGCCGCGTCGGATGATGGAGTCAACATCAGTACCCGAAGTTGCAGCCATTGCTTGGGGTGAGTGGGCTTCGTTGTAGTGCTTTCGAAAACGATGCGGGCTTGTGTAAGAGGAGACACAAAATGGGCAGAAAAGCACATGCCGTGTTGAGAAGCCGTGCAAAGGTGCTAAGACCTTCAACGATAGAGGTATGTCTGATTCCAGTAGGCGCCGCGGGGCTTGAAGATATTCCTCTCTCACCGAAGAATCGGAGACGGCATCTCGATGGAGCGTAAGAGCTTGTTCAGTTGCAGAGGCCATCTCCGTCGCCAGTGGCGGAGAGAGTTCGTGCACGTTGCGCAAGTGCTCCCCTAAGGCTCTAACGCTGGGAGTGCCACTATTGCAATGCAGACAGACAAGGATGAGAGGAACTGAATGGTAGCCAACGGACAACGTCCTAGGTGCGGGATACAATGGCACCTGAGACTCATGGCTCACGAAAGCGGCGGCATGCGAAGGCGTAGTCATCGCGCTCGAAGTCAGCAGACAACGGGAAAACAGGAGAGGGGAGAAGTATGAACGACGAGGGGTGGTTTCGGGGATACGAAACGCTGGAAAGAAGAGAGGAGGAAGAGAGAGAGAGGGGTCAGGGAGTACGAAACGTTGTATATACCTAAATATTTCTACGAATTAAGACTTGGGAGGGGCTCGTGCTGAGTAGGAGAGGGAGAAGCCTGGGTAGCACAGAGACAATCGGTAGATGTTTGACGTTCCGATACGTGGTGAGGTTGGCGACGATGTCGAGAATTTGGCCTAGTTAGTAGCGGAGATGTAAGGGTGAAGGCTCATGGAATTAAGGGGGACTAGGGGTTTAGAGAAACCCGTCGTTGTATGGCGTCACAAGTGAATTTGGAAGTGTTTGTGAGCTGTGGTTTGCCGTAGTGTGAATGAGGGGCAGGTTGGGCTAAGTTGCTTTTGATTGAAGTTATGAGTGATGAGTGTGCCTCTTGAGTTTGAGGTGGATGGGGGATTAGGAGATATCAGGAACACACTCCTTGGACATCTTTGCAATATCTGACATAGAGAAATGAAACAGAGATATGGAGTGTGATATGTGTGGTTTGAAAGTGGTGAGGGAAGGGGAGACAGTTCAAAACAGGTTTCACTTCGACTTCAACAACATAATGTTTAAAATGGTTGTGCAGGGCAGGAAGAATGGCGGAGGGCGACTTTTACATGATTGACGCAATAGTAGCGCATGGATGTTTTCTTCCTGTCCATGGACCACCTGCGAAAGTACTGCTCTTGCGGATAGAGAATGCTTAAAAGGTATGAAATGCAGAGATTCGTGTTTATTTTCTGACTATGGCAAAGGTTAGGCGCGATCTGCAAACAACGTCCCTTTAATTTTCTATGCCTCTCTCAATCTACGCCAAAACGCTTCTCTTCTTGTAACTAATAAAAAGTTCCTCCCCAGGGGAAATAGCACAAACAACTTAACACAATCTTTGACATGCTGGAATCAAACAGCAAATTCACATAATCCCCCAATACACCAGCCCCCGGTGTCCAAACTTTTTTTATATTGCAACATAGGTTTTGGACACAGAAGGCACAAAAAGGTGCATGCACCTTTTAGATGGTGTTATCATACCATGCTATAGGCACGGGGCAGAGCATTACAGAAAACGCACAAAAAGGTGCATGCACCTTTTGGATGGTGTTATCATACCATCCAAAAGGTACGGGGGCAGCAGGGCATTACAGGAAACGCATTAGTGGTGGATGGTGTTCTCATAACCCCCTAATTTAAACATTTTAATAAATATTTGCACCACAACCAAACGCTTCCAGCCCCCCAAAAGGTGCATGCACCTTTCCGCCCTGCGCCTTCGAGACATCCGATCTCTCCACAAGCAGAGAGGCTCTACTATGGGCTCACAAGAAGTCTTCGTAATGACGAACAACACTGTTGGACAATTGCCGGATCTCGCTGTCATCGACAGTTGTGTGAAAGCCATGTACGTGAGCATTAAATATATAATGATTACAATATGCGTTAATTAATAACGAAATCGCGTCCCAAGGACGCGGGGTTTTGGAGCACCATTGTCTGGATGATGGTAGAGCTTCTGCAACAATTAAATGATCATTAAATATTAACCTCAATTATTTACTAGTTACAATATTCGTAATTAGGGGATTAATGGAGTAGGGGATTAATTAATGTCTGACACTGTCAAGCAAGAGTTAACAGGTGACACTGTCCAGCAAGTACGCGGATAACTCCCACGTACAACAGTCCTCGCGCTCGACCTCCATTCGAGTTGGTGTGCTTGTTTAATGCATTGGGTCTATTTATTTGCAGACTTATTACTGCGCTCTAGGGCATTCTAGACTTGGCATTGTGACATTGGGGCTTAAAGACGTAGTCGATTCCACGATAGATTGGCAAAGGATATATAAGTAAAGTTTGTTGTTCAGTTATAGTGGGGGATTTCTCGACTATAGAGCCCTGCGGGGCTCTCAAAAATATCAAGGTACATCGCGCAGGCTTGCATGAGCAGGCAAGGTCTTTGGTGTGATATGCAATGTTCTGTCGTGCAACAAGATTTTCAAAAGCTGTATGGGTGGCCAGCCATACTGCAACTAATTTAATTTTTGCTAATTTTTTGGAGGTCGATTCCAGTATGGCTGGCCACCCATACAGCTTTTGAAAATCTTGTTGTACGACAAAATCATGTCCGACAGTGTAATGTTCCGCCATGGCGTCCTAAGGACGCAAAGTTTCGGGGTACCATTGTTCTAATGATAGTACTGCTCGACATTAATTAAATAAGAGTTAAATATTAAATTATTAACGTTAAATCTAAGATTTTTGATATTTTTTGGGGGGTGATTTGAGTATGATTCTAGTATGGTTGTCGCGCGACAAGATTTCAGTTTGCTGTATGGGTGGCCAGCCATACTACAACTTTATTAAAATTTGATAACTTTCGGAGGGTGATTCTAGTATGGGTGGCCACCCATACTAACATTTCCTGTATTGGTAATATAGTGCTGACCTGTGGCAGTGGGACGAAAACGGCTCTAGATCGAACCCGGCACTATAAGAAAATTGGAATTTCGACTTTTTAATGCCACTTTTCTTGCATCACTGCTTTCGAAGTGTGGTTCCGTGAACTCCGATACCCTCCTATCCACGAGGAAACGGGTGTCCGTCGGATACTTTATTGCGTCACCACTACGGTATGCCCTATTGGCTATGTCTTCTTACCTGTGGTGTGCTGTACTGTCTTCTGGATGTAACAACACGAAAATTCTAACTAATTGAAAACTAAATATTAACATTAAATGTATAATGATTACAACATGCGCTAACTAATAACGGAATCGCGTCCCAAGGACGCACGAGTTTGGAGCACCATTGTCTGGATGATGGTAGAGCTTGTGCAACAATTAAATGATCATTAAATATTACCTCAATTATTTACTAATTACAATATTTGTAATTAGGGGAATAATGGAGTAGGGGATTAATTAATGTCTGACACTGTCAAGCAAGATTTAATAGCTGACACTGTCAAGACGCGGACAACTCCCACGTACAACAGTCTTTGCGCTCGACCTCCATTGATTCCAAAATTTAAAAAAATGTGTTAGATTTTGGTTCTGTGATCAGTGGTCACTGATCACAGACCAACGAGGGGTGTCGTACGACACCTCCAAATCTGAGACATAACCGTTTGAAACGGCAGCCCTATAATATCGAAAAAATACTCGCGTTAATAGGATAGTACAGTTTTAGAAGACCTTAATATTAAATGGAAAGTACTTCAGATTGAGCGAGTCTGGCTTTAGGGCAGTAAGACTGTAGAAAGGTGTGTGAGTACAGAGAAATACTCGCGATAATGGTATAGTACAGTTTTAGAAGACCTTAATATTAAATGGAAAGTACTTCAGGTAGAGGGAGGCTGGCTTTAGGGCGATAAAACAGTCAACAGGCCTGTGGGTGGAGCTGGTATCGCTCGTGGCGAAGTCGTCATCGCCAAAACTTAAGATTGCAAATTTTTACAAAATGTTTTAGATTTTGGACCTGTGATCAGTGGGTCTGTGATCAGTGGTCACTGATCACAGACCGGCGAGGGGTGTCGTACGACATCGTCCTTGCTGTAAAATTTGACAAAATTTTAGATTCCAAATTTTTAACAAATGTTTTAGCTTTTGGCCCTGTGATCAGTGGGTCTGTGATCAGTGGTCACTGATCACAGACCGGCGAGAGGTGTTGTACGACACCTCCAAATCTGGGACACAACCGGTTGAAACGGCAGCCCTATAATATAGGAGAAATATTCGCGTTAATGGGAAAGTGCTGTTTTAGAATACCTTAATTTTAAATTGACAGTACTTCAGATAGAGCGAGTCTGGCTTTACGGCCGTTGAACTGTACACGGGCGTGGGGGTGGAGCTGCTATCGCTGGTGGCGAAGTCAGCACCGTCTCACCTCGAAGGTATGGCGCACGCGCTCGAAAACCCCACAGTTTCATTCGCGCCCTGTCGAATCTCACCGCCCCCCTTCCGTCCCCCTGTCTCTCCTTCTCCACCAGAGCGGCGCCATGCGAAGCGTGCGGAGGAGGTGCGCCGTTCAAGCCTCTCGACGAACGAGCGCACGCCAATCCCCGAATACCCCGACATCTTATGGAGTACCACAGGAATGGGGCAAGGAGCCGAGGCGAATTTTTCGCAGGCGATGATTCTGATGAAGACATAGATCACATCGGTCCCGCCATTTTTGGCCACGCGCTGGCGCCCATCAGATCGGTCCTCTCTAACACTCGTTTCCGCATCTTCTGTTGATCCTCGCTTCGCGAGACTCGGTACGTACGCCTCTGCAGCGGGAGATAGAGAAGTATTAGAGAAGGGCAATCAAGAAGTGAACCGCCGTCACCATCGTATCTTACAAGCAAGCGCGGCCATCGGTAATCGCGCGGTCGTCGAGTCGATCTGCATCGATTCTCGCCCGAGTCGTGCGGCCGTCGAGTCAACAGGGTCAGGCACGGGTTTAGAGGTGCGGGAAGGTACGTTGCTGGAGGTCAGGCCGCAAAACTCGTAATGGAATATTTCAATCTCGGGGGTTGCTTTACGTCCAGCGAGTTTGTGAGCAAAGGGAAACTACAACGCGATATTTTACAGACAAACTTAGGAAATGGTCCTTTGAGCACCGCATATGCTGAGTGGTGCGGCTTTCTGAACCAGAGCGCGAGTATTACACGCATGAGACTCCTTGGACGCGTGCTCTAAAACATGGTAGTTTAGAGAACATTCATTGCCCGCGATTGCTGGCTTTTATTTTCACCTCGTGGGACTGACTTCACTCATGTCGGGCTAACTTTTGCTACTTGAATCTCACTACTACTACTCGCTTTCATGTGCTTGAGGAGTGACCTTTCGTTCATTTGTGCAGACTTCGACTGCCAGACTGCAAACGTGCGAGACGAGAACTACGGTGCGAGGGCGTCCTTGCGCGGGCAAGACTTGGAGGTAGTGCTTCAGGGGTTTGGGCACGGAGACGAGAGGCGGCGAGTGTATCCCTGCAGGACGGAGTGGGGAAGCATGTCACGATAGGCCGAGACGACGGGCCTAGAGGCGCCGGCGATTTGCCCGAGGGCGAGGTCGAGTTGCGAGTGCGGGTGGAGACTGCGCTGCTCTCCTGTGCGGGCTGCAGAGCCGGGTGCGGCAGCGTTACGATGAGGTGCGTGCTGTGGTCTTCCCAGTAGGAGGCGGCGTGGTCCGAATGCAGCGATAGAAAGGCGGCCCGTACTTCGGCAGAGCGGATCAGGATGGGTGGCGGGCAAAAGTCGATCTCCGGGGATGAAGGCGGGGTGACACTTGGAGTGTCCGAGAGCTGTTACGACGCAGAATTCATCCTAGAAGAGAGAGAAACGGGAGAAGATGGATCTTCGAGAGAGGACGGTGGAGAGGGGATTACATCCGGAATTAGACGGCTCACGATCGTCGCTTTGTGCATGATTGAGAGGTGTAGAAAGCGAGCTATCTGTGTGATCCAAACTCAAAAGACTACCACCACCGCCGTAAAAACTATTCCCGCATCGGCGTTCCACGCAGCCCTTCCCCACGATCAAAATCACGACCTAATCCCCTTAATCCCTTAATCTCGCAAATCCCTTACTCCCGCCAATCTCCAAATCCTTCTAATCCCTTACTCCCCGCTAATCCCCTAATCCTGCTAATCCCTTAATCCTGCTAATCCCCTACTCCCCTAAATCCCTAAATCCTGCGAATCCCGCGAATCCCTTAACTAAGAAGTATACAAGTTTAAAAGCAGAGCAGTATAGAAGGACGAAAGCAGAGAAGTATAGAAGAATGGAAGCTTAGAAGTATAAGAGTATGCTAGTATAGAGGAATAAGAAGTATAAAAGTATAGAAGTTTAGAAGCAGAGAAGCAGAGAAGTTTGAAAGCAGAAAAGTGTAGAAGTATAGAAGCAGAGAAGTTTAAAAGCAGAGAAGTATGGAAGTTTAAAAGCAGAGAAGTATAGAAGTTTAGAAGCAGAGAAGTTTCGACACAGAAAAGCAGAGAAGTTTAAAAGCAGAGATGTATAGAAGCACAGAGGCAGAAGAGTTTGAATGCAGAGAATTATGGAAGTATAGAAGTTTAAAAGCAGAGCGGTATAAAAGTATAGAAGCAGAAGTTTAAAAGCAGAGCGGGATAGTAGTATAGAAGTTTAGAACAGGGAAGTATGGAAGAATATAATTTTAAAAGCAGAGAAGTTCAGAAGTGTAAAAGTATAGAAGGATAGAAGTTTAAAAGGAAGTACGACCACGGTGGAGTACTGTACGGAGGGGGGGCGCAGTAGAAATAAAAAATGCGTGGGCATTAGCAACGCTGACCTAGAATACTGTTTTTTGTTAAATTGTTGGACAGCTGGTTGCCAGCCGCCGAAAAGACAGCCATGAACCTTCTTCTGGCGGCGCATGCCGACGGTGGACACTCCACGCCCGTTTTGGAAGAGGCCATTCAAGATGATCTTCCGCCGATAAACGAGGTGTTCTCTGCGGAAGCGAGGGACGCTTTGAACTACCTTCGCCGCGTGACCGACATGTACAACTGCTTTGAAATGCCAGAATTGGTACTTGCGGAAATTGACGTCTCATTTCGACAAAACGGAGAGTACAACGAAATCATTTGGATGGCGGCCGCAGTGTACACTTTTGGCAGCGGTGAGATCAATAGGATGCTTGGCTTCTACGAAGAAATTTATGGAGAAGATGTAGGAGTATGTGGCGAAGACAGTGATCAGAGCATGGAGATGGATGATATAGATGACGAAGAATTGGATGAAATGCTAGAGCCAGTTACTCCAGAAACGCACTATTAATCAGTCTGTTGCGAATAAACACGATCTGGCTCATTGCTTCTCACTGTTTATTTTTCATACATTCTAGCTGCTTGCGCTCTCCCCCTCCATCCTTCGCTTTTTTCTGGTCTGGCGGTTGGTTGCTCCTGGTACGGGATGCAGTACAGTTCTTCTTTTTCTAGATGTAAGGGGCAGTAAAAGTGGACGAGTGCCTGTGTGCCTGCATGCAATACCTAGCATTGAGTCCATAGTCTAAAGTACCTATCTTACTTCAATTGGTCTACATGTTTCGAGCGGCAGAGGGGGCTGACCCTAGGAACTGTAAACGCCCGCTATGAGAGGTGCTAGCACTAGGTCCTTCTTAAGCGAGAGACCTGGACCAGTGTATTCCGTCATCCATGAGACTCCGTCTCTGCTGGTAACGCTAAAGTACTTGTCGTTTGAGTACAAATAAAGCAAGCCGGTTCCGGTGTCGTGCAACTGACCGCGCATCCATGGGCCCGTAGGCAACGGCTTGGTGATTTCAAAGACTCCTGTCATCTCCTCCATGCAAAGAAAGTTGACGGTGCCTCGGAACAACTGGAACGAAGAGGCGTAAACCGGGATAAACGCTAGGAGAGCGTCGAGGGCAAGTCTGAGATACGTGGCAAGACTTTGAATGTCGCACTGAACGATTTCGCCTGCCTTGTCGATGAAACCAAACATTTTGCCTCCATGCCGCTCCACAGACTGCTTTGCTTTAAGCAGACGTGACAATATGCGATCGAAGGATGGAACAACCTCTTTTGAACAGGTACGGAAGAACCCACCTCGAAGACGATCCAACACACCAGCAGGGTAGTCTTGATCGTTGACGTGCTGGACCAAGTGAGTACCACGCATAACCCAAGCTCCTTGAAACATGTCATATTGCTGTACTACCTCATCATCAACGTAGATGGGCCAAGACTGAAATCTGACTCCTGCTGGATCCCGAAAAGAATCCGTTGGGATTTCATGAAAAGGAAGGTGGGAGATCTGGTTTCCAGGAGACGGAGAGCAATTCGTTGACCAGTAGAAGAAGTGGCCACTTTGAAGTCTTGCGAGGGCAACATTGCGGCTACGTTCAGTTGCTCTCCAAGTCTGCGGGAAGGGAGAGGAGATGTAGAGATCCCCCTTGTCGACGCCACCGGGCCCTAGAAGCGGGGCGTGAGGTTTGTACTGCACGTACTTTGCGTGCGGATTGGGAGCGAGGGAGCGAGGTTGGTGACGAGGGAGGTCCTTTTCTCCGTGGTCACCTCCCAAGTAGACCAGGTGGCCATCGGGAAGAAGCTCGGATAGATGACCTGGTTTCTTGACGTTAATGCCCGAAACGCGCCTGTTGGGAGGGTCGGCGGGGGCGGCGGGAAGAGCGTTGTCGTAGAGGAGGTTTCCTTTTAGCTTAGATGAGTACCTGTAGTAATAAGGACGCCAGGTATCTTTCTCGACCTCGGGCAAATCTCCGAACTTGGACTTTGATATGTCGGTCTTGATGTAGGCGTTCGCGCAATCAAACTTTCCGTCCAGACGAAAGCCCTTGTCATCGAGAGCCCCGGTAAACGCTTTATATAACTTGATGACGGCAGCGGAAAGAATGATATGACCACTTGGCGTGAATACACGGTCATCGGTGGTGAGGTCGGAAAGCTTGCGCAATGGGTATTTCCTGCTGGTGCCATGATAGATCCAGACGGTCTTGCCTTCAACCTTGAGGCTGGGATTGCCTTCGTCTAGATGCAGAGAGGTACTGGAGCTGTCCAAGTCGTCTGCGTGGCCGTCGGAGAACATGGTGTCGATTTGATCATGAGCGGCCTGGCGCGTTGCAGCGTGGCTTGCGTACCTGGGCATGTTAAGACTTGAGGATACAAACCGAGGGGTGAGGACTGAGGCGAAGCGAGGAGAACGAGCAGAGGCGGAAAAGCATGACGATATTGGGAGGGCTCGAAGGAGCAACTTTGAGATCAACGAGGAGGGTTATTTATTTATAGAGCCCAGAGCCATGAGGAGTTTACGTAAAAATGACACGCGGAGCTCCTGCGACGAGAGAATGATTCACCTGGGGACTGTGACCGTCACACGTAGACAAGTCATGAGAGCAGTGGAATAATAGGAAGATGGAACGGAGAAGACCTTCGTGTGACGTGACGGTCGTATACTGCCGAAAAGTGTTGCTCCGATGTGACATCGGCGTGACAATAAAATTTAGGCAAATATCAGGATGAATAGGCCAATGGTGTATAAACAGCTCCCACACGCACTGGAAACGCAACATGGCTGAGGATAATTTCTGACCAAAGTTTTATGAACGTCCGGCCACAGCCAATCAATTGTGATTGCACAAAAATCAAATCAAATTATGCCATGTGCCATTAGAAGCGCATGAGCAATATTTCATCATGCATGTACAGTACAGCCCGCTGGCCTGGGAATCGCCGGTTTACATAATACGTGCAAGTTTAAGGAAGAGATATGAATAAGGCATACGTCGTCGTGAGACGAAAGCTATGACGGTACCATATGGCATCACATGATTATGGCACAGAAAATAGAAGTTGCTTTTCAATTTTCGGCGAGGTGATGGTAACACTTTTGTGCCGGGAGTGGTTTTGGAGCACCATTGTCTGGATGATCGTAGAGCTTGTGAAACAATTAAATGATCATTAAATATTATCCTCAACTATTTACTAATTACAATATTTCTAATTGGAGGATTAATGGAGTAGGGGATTAATTAATGTCTAACGCTGTCAAGCAAGAGTTAATAGCTGACACTGTTAAGAAATTACGTTGAAAACTCGCACGTACAACGGTCCTCGCGCACGACCTTCATTGATTCCAAACTTTAAAAAAATGTGTTAGATTTTGGTTCTGTGATCAGTGATCAGTGATCACAGACCAACGAGGGGTGTCGTACAACACCTCCAAATCTGAGACACAACAGGTTGAAACGGCAGCCATATATTTTCGAAAAAATACTCCGGTTATTGGGAGAGTACAGTCTTAGAAGACATTAATATTAAATGGAAAGTACTTCAGATAGAGGGAGGCTGGCTTTAGGGCGATAAAACAGTCAACGGGCGTGTGGGTAGAGCTGGTATCGCTTGTCGCGAAGTCGTCATCGCCAAAACTTAAGATTGCAAACTTTTACAAAATGTTTTAGATTTTGGACCTGTGATCAGTGGGTCTGTGATCAGTGGTCACTGATCACAGACCGGCGAGGGGTGTCGTACGACATTGTCCTTGCTGTAATATTTGAAAAAATTTTAGATTCCAAAATTTTAACAAATTTACCATTGTTCTAATGATGGTACTGCTGGACATTAATTAAATCGTAGTTAAATATAAATGTTAAATATATAATGTTTATAAAATGCATTAAATAATGTCCGACAGTGTAATGTTCCGCGATTGCGTCCTAAGGACGCAAAGTTTCGGGGTACCATTGTTCTAATAATGGTAGTAGGGGTTATCACCGTATATAATATATGTATTCGTACATTGGTAGATTGGTAGATTAGTACGTTGGTAGTTTAGTCTATTGGTAGATTGGTAAATTGGTGCATTGGTAGTTTAGTATATTGAACCATTGGTAGTTTAGTGCATTGGTGCATTGGTGCATTTGTAGTTTAGTATATTGGGACATTGGTAGTTTAGTGCATTGGTGCATTGGTACATTGGTAGTTTATTACATTGGTACATTGGTACATTGGTACATTGGTACATTGGAAGATTGGGTTTTGCATTTGAATGGGTTTATCATTTGAATGGGTTTAGCATATGAATGGGTTTAGCATTTGAATGGGTTTAGGATTGGATTGGGTTTAGGATTGGATTGGGTTTACGTTTGGAGTGGGGTTTACGTTTGGGTTGGGTTTAGCTGTGCCCTATACCCATGTCCGAACAGACGCGCGTTCAGGTGGGCTGAAATTAAGCGCAAATTTACTTCGGTCTGACGGAGTGCGCATTGGCTAGAAAAAAATCTGGAAAAATTTCAATGCGCACAGGGCCAAATTTGATTATTTTATCATACCGGATGGACGTCGAAAATTGCCGACATGCATCCGACCGCAACCGTTGGCCGGATGGACGTCATCCTCGCTGTCATGTCGCGTCATTGATCCCGTTCGTCGCTGTCACGATATCATTCGCGGTTCCCCTATTCACGCCCCTGAATCCCGACGCGCATCTACTGGCTGGCGCTCCTCGTAACGCGCGTCTATTGGTTCACTACTGATCTCACTTACTCTGTCCGTTCCACTCCTTCCCCCGCCCTGAATGACCACATACTGTATGAGACAATCTCATCCGCACGTTCTCTGGAACCACACCGCTCCCCTTCCGTACTCCTGTTGCCCCTCCTCCAACGCGCCCGCCCTCTTACGACTATCCCTGTCCGTTTAGGGAATTAGGGGGATTAGGCGGAATCACAGGTTTACGCATATTGATATAAGGATGTAGGGACCATCTATTCCCTATGTTTAGTTCTGGCGTCAGTTCCCGCGGGACGATACGTTTTTGGCACATGTCAGGATCGATACGTAATGACAAAAAACGTATCGTCCAGGCCTGATTCGACGTATGTGCGATTTTGGTACTGTCTACGGTATATGGCCCAAAACGTATCGTGCCGGGCGGTTTTAACGGCGACAGTTTTCTGGTGGGACGATACGTTTTAGGCCGATTTACACGGCGGCACCCCCATACGCGCTGTATTGGCAACATTGCTGTTGGGAATTTCTGACTAAAATTTTGCCGACGGCGGCGCACAGCCAATAAAATGTCAGTGCGCAAAATTTAGTTTTTGCCGTGTGCGATTAGAGGCGCATGAGCAATATTATTAACTTCATATTTTATAACGTACCGTGTCCCTCGTCTGGCAAGATTGTCAGATGCCCAAAACGTATCGTGCTGGGTGGGGCAATTACAGCAGGCAGATTTAGTGGCAGGGCCTTATACTGCACTGACGGCGTCGCAGTGCGCATGTACGAGTTACACAATAAGGCGGCGTAATTTATGTCCTGAACATCAAAGCTTTCTAAGTTATTTACTGCGCGAAATTGAAAAGCGCCGTATGCAGGTTTCGATGATCGTTGCCTCAACGACGCATTTTGGACGGGTGTGTCAGAGATTCGTTGGGGAGGGATGCGCGCACGATGCGTTCTGGAGAGGTGCGTCTAGGATGCGAGCTGAGGGGGTGCGAGAATGATGCGTTGGAAGGGGTGCCAGAATGCTACGTTAGAGAGGGGTGCGCTCGTGATGTGTTCTATAGGGGTGCGCTCATCATTCGTTTTAGAGGGATGCCAGAATGATACGTTCGAGAGGGGTGCGCCCACGACGCGTTCTAAGGGGGTGCGAGATTGATGCGTTCGGGAGGAGTGCGCCCATGATGCGGTCTAGAGGGGCGCGAGAACAATGCATTTTGGAAGGGTGCAAGAATGATACGTTCGGGACGGGTGCGCCCACGATGCGTTCTGAAGGGGTGCGAGAATGATACGTTCGAGAGGGGTGCGCCCATGATGCGGTCTTGAGGGGCGCGAGAACGATGCGTTTTGGAAGGGTGCGAGAATGATACTTTGGAGAGGGCTACTCGCAAGACGCGTCTTGCAAGGGGCCTGAACGGTGCGTTTGCATGTTTCTTTTCTGTTTCAGCTACTTCGGTAGTAGATGGCCGTTACGAAAGCACAAGTGTAAATTTTGTGGGGTTGTTTGTGTAGTGGAGAAACAGCAAAACGGCACAATTGGTGAGCATAGCAGTTGGATATGGCGCGACGTAGAAGATGTATAAATGAATGATTCAACAAAAACGGCGGGTAGTGATCGCACGGGCACATGGAAATGTGAGGATCGCTGTGACATGTGAATGGTTCCGTTTTCGAGAAGATTGAAGCTTTCTATCGTTGAGAGATTATTGAAAATGTGGTCCTAATACTGCAGTATGTGGATATCGAAAACTACTGGCAGTCCAGTTGGAGAAGACCTTGATGTATGGCCCAAGCCAGTGGGAGCCATATTGTCAGAGGCATATCGTCGTTATTCTCGTCAGCGGACTCTATGGATGCATCCGAGAAGATGACGGCTAAGTCCTTCTCAGTGACCCGGGCCGGGCGGTCACGGAGAACGGAGTTGAAGCGGCAAAGGATTTCGGAAGGGAACAAGTTTTCAGCGATCTGTTGCTGGAAAGACTTCATTCGCCAAAGGTTCCAGGCGAGTGATATCATAGGACGTAGATCGCAACGACCGTATCGGCCGAATGTGGGGTGAAGTGGTTGGCCAAGGCAGTGCGAGAGGCGGCAATCATAGCACTTGAGAGGGACTTTTCTTGGGACGGGGCAAGACGGGACGAAATGGGTCGTAGAGAAACAGGCATAGCAGCTTCTTTCCATGAATGGACAGTCATTCTGAGGATGTTCCGTACCGGAACGGCGGGGAGAAGCGTGGCATAAGAGACACGTCGTCTTGGTTAGGAAGAGGAATTGAGTTACTAAATGAACCGTGGATTCGGTGTCAATTGCCTGGAAGTGACTAAATGGCAACGATAGGGGAGGTGACGGGGAAGGCAAAGGGTTTGTGGGAACATTAGGTTGGGTTTGGCGCGCCATACTGGGAGAAGTTCGTAAGCTCTTGAATGAATTTCTTCCCGATGGTGGAAGTGATGCGGGCCGTTTGCCCGAAAGGACTTGCTTCAAAGATGGTGACGCCGTCGGAAGTGACCGTGGACGGACTGGAAATGGTGCTTGCTGCATTGAAGGTGATGCTGAAGGCAGCAAGCGTTCACTTGATTGTTGTGGGGAGAAGCTAAGGATTCTTCGAACTGGAGGGGCTGGAGGGGGGTTGGTTGGAGCGGATTGCTCAAGCAAGAGAAGCATTTCATCGAAGTTGTGCTGCGTGGATGTGGTGGCTCCGATTTGGTTTTGCCGTTGAGGCTCGAGATGGTTTTGATTTTGATCTTGATGTGGAGGTGGCAACTGCGATTGCGATGGTGTGGTGGGAAGCGAATGTTGCTGAGACTGGGATTGCGAATTTGCATCCCAAGGTCTAGAGGTATCCGGTGTGTGAAATTGTGAACTCTGAGGGGTGTGCGGTGCATTGGTTGGCTGGGAGGGGAACATAGATCTGCAAACATCGCACCAGACTGCGTGCTTGTCGAAGCGACAGACACCAGAGACTTGGCCATCCATGGCTGTGTAAAGTGCATTTTTGCGGCAATCCGTGGTATTGAGGACCCAATTCATCATCTCGTTTCGGTTCGTTACTGCGAGATCATTTTCGTCAATGTTGCCCTTTTTGAGAAGGGAGGTTTCGAAGCTCTTATTGTACTGGGTTGAGTTTAGGACGAAGACGAATGCGTGGTGTCCGTCGCGTCCAGACCGGCCACTCTCCTGTGCAAAGTCGACGAGGCTTCTTGCGGCGCCAAGATGAACTGTTGCTCGAACATCTGGAACATCTATTCCGGTACCGAAGGCGGACGTACAAACCATAATACGGAACAGAGTTGAAGGTACGAGGTCCTTGGTTTTTATGATGTCGTAGAGCTCTTCGTTTGCTGTCCAGTCGTTGTGGGCCTTTTCGCGAGCTTCTTTAGTGAGGCCGGCATGATATATGAGCGGCTCGACTGCGATGCGTTGAT
>NW_005179115.1:139328-157070 GCF_000350225.1 Chondrus crispus | reverse complement strand
TCTACTGTACGATGCGCGGTCCGACTCCTTCGTAGCGAAGCCGGCCTCTCCCCAGTCCTCGCCGACCGTCGCGGGGAGAGTGGTCGGTGTGGGCTCCGCCCGTCGCGAGGCTCAGCGAAAGCCGTACCGAGAGGTGGACCCCGACACCTCGGCTTTCGTGCCGTCGCGCTTGACCCACTTACAGTCACCCCATACGTCCGGGGTATTTCGTCAATTCGCGTCGGAGGTTCCGCCCGTACCTCCTTTGAACTTGGCACGGCAAGGACCTTTGCCCTCTTCCGCGACGCCGCAGCTCATATTGTCGCCGGGGGATATCTCGGCGATTCCCGAATTGACTCGCGCCCTCGGTACAGCGTCCCATCGCGTTTGGAAGGTCGGTGGGCTGCTAAGCACCCTCGCGAGCTGGTACCTTACGCGCAGCGCCGAAGCGAATCGTATCGATGCAGAGCGTGAAGCCCATGCCGCGGACCTTCACCGCGTTCGGGAGGCCTTGGACGATTTCCGTAAATCGTCCCTTGGACAGTCCGAGGCCTTCGACCGGGCGACGGCGGATCGTGACCGATACCGCCGCGAGCGAGACGAACTCCGTGCCGCCGCACAGCGAGGAGTCGCGCTTGCCCGCCACTCTGGCGCGTCCGCGTCGCGTCCCATAATGCCGGACCCTTACGTCGGACAAGCATACAATTACGTTCACGCCGGGGAGGGTGGCCCTCATGGCGCGTCGGCCCGCGCTTGGCCACGGCACAGTGAGGTCACCATGCCCTCGTTGGAGGAGCTAAGGACAGAGGTGCCCCAGCACCCGAGCTACTGTCCTCAGCCCTCCCGCGTCTCCGATCCGGCGGGGGCGGCTGATGGCCCGAGCCAATAAGCGTGACGTCCCCGCACGTCCTGTAGACCTCGGAATTGACGATTCGATCCCCGCGTTCGCGTAAAATTAGTACACCCCCTTTCTTCGCACCTTTCGTGGACTCCTTCTCCGCGTTGACGTCGGCACGGGAGGCCCCGCGTCCTTCGAACCTTCCTATCTCGGCACGGCGAGACGCGGCGTTCTTGTGGCGGCCCGTCTCGCCCCACCCGCGCGGTGCCGTCTCTTCCTCGTGGCATGGCCGTCGGCCCTCCCTCGCGTGACGCAGAACCCGTGGTCGCGATCGGGGTTTGTCCCTTCCCCATCGGGAGGGACGCACGGAGCCTCGTATCCGCGTCGACCGCGGATATCGAGCTTCGAGGTTCCGTCCGCTTCGCGTTGGTCTTGATAGCGGCGGTTGATCGTCCCTCGAGGACATCTTACCTGTCCCCCTCTTTTTTCGCGGGTCTCGTACGACCTTGATACCCCCCGCGCGTGGGGGGATCGCGGTGGCCGGCGCGTGTTGCGAAGCCTTTCCCCGTCGTCCAGCTCGTGTCGCTAGCGCGGCGACCCTTCCTTCCTCGTGTCGTGTCCTTTCGTACACCCCATCCGAGGGGGTGGTAAGGGGGGGTCGCATCGACGCCTGAGTTCTTCCTCTCGTACTGCGCTCTCCGCGGTCACGACTGCGGGTCATCCCTTCCCCGTCGAGAGGGATTCGAGGAGCCTTCCCCTTATTTCGACCCGTGTCGCGCGTTCGAGGGCACTAGCGTATCAGAGCGCGAAAAGGCCAGTGCCTCGGGTGGCTGGTCGCCGGCCACAGTAGTTTTCTTCGGCTCGCCTGACGTAGGACGAGCGGCGTGACTGTAGATGCGTGCGGCGGTGGTGCGGCGAGCCGTTGAATCTGCGTCGTAGCCCGCCCCGGGCGGCCCGAACGCGACCGCACCGGCATGTAGGCATGCGGGAAAGGTCGGGGACCCCGCCCCTATCCCTCCTCCGTGCGGTGTGGTTCTTACCCCACCGAAGGGCGGTGCGTTCCGCACGCTGATCTCCGCTGTGAAATTGCGTGTCGCCCCTGACGACACTTGTCCTGTCGGTCGTATGCGCACGTGCGCACGCGCGCACGTGCGCCTCCCCCTACTGTACGCCCTCCTTTTTTTGATTATTTCAGGAGGCGGCGGCGGCTTGGCATACAGTGTCATTCGGACCGCATTTTTCACCTATTTTTGCAAAAATAAACGGACCATGGTCCGTTCCCCAAAATATTTTGGGTACGTGGTAATGGGTGGACCTGGGGTTCGGGCGGCGCGCGCGGCTTTTTAGTTTTTGGAGGCCCCCCCCTTTTCCCATCGGTACCTCTTCGGTCGTGCGCGGTCGCGGGATCGTGAGTCTCCCTACGAGTGGAGCTCGTCGCCACCGTTCGCGTCATTTCTTGGCTAGGAGGGTTACGTCGCCCTCCTACTTCTCGTTGGCAACTACGCGACACGCTTCGTTACCAGCGGTTCGAGCCGCTTGGTATTTGTGTGTCGCGCAGTGAGCTTGGACTGTCCATACGTATTGGCGTCGCTCTTGTTTTCCGATTCGAGCACTCGATCGGCGAGTGTTATCGTGACGCTCTCGCGTATCTTGGGAGATCGTATGCTCCCCTCCTGTACTTGATGTTCCAGGGCTTACCATTTTCGTTGTACAGTCCGTACTGTCTTCGCTTTTTGCGCTTTGTTGACGACGTCGGTCGTGTTCGATGAGCTTGACGGTCAATACGTTTTGGCTTCTCGCGCTTTCGTTGGCCGCTCCGGTTGGGTACGTTTGTCCGTTCGTACGCGTCATCTGTTCCTAACCGCGACGTGTTAATTACGCGGTGACGAAGCGGTTGGGGGCCCCCTCCTCAAGAGTGAACGACCGCGTTCACTTCGGAGGTGAGTTCCCTGCCTGTACGCGTTCTCAGTCGTTTCGCGTATCGCGACACTAGCTCCTCGGGAACATGTGTTCGGGCAGTCCAAGTGGGCTCGTTGTAGTCAGCCCACTTGATGAGGAACTCCGTAGTTCCGTCCTCTACCACGCGATGCTTGAGCAGACGCTCGACCGCGTACTGCGTGCCCTCGGTGACCTTGTCGGCAAGGTCACCTGGGGTTGTTGCACTTGCTCGTGGCGCGTCCGTCGGAGGGGGCGCGTACACGCAGCGGTCCGCCGATACGCGCTCCGTCACCCCATCACGGTCGATCGTGATTGTTCGTTTGTCGTTGGCCAGTACGCGGTATGGTCCAACGGCAGGTGACGCGAGCTTGTTCGACGTCTTGGCGCCATCGGTGGGGTTGAGGTACACGTAGTCCCCCGGTTTGAGTCGCGTGTTAATTCTTCGTACGCGTTTATCAAAGTCGCGTTTGTAGCGGGCTTGCGTACGATGCAAGCTTTCGTAAGCTTTTTGGATCGTCTCGTCCAAAGTCTTGAGAAACTCTGCGCGTTGAGTTCCCCTGTCCGGAGGGGGCGCGTCCCCGTCGGCTCTTCGAAGGGAGAACTCCGGCGGGGGTCTGCTGAGCACGAGCTCAAAGGGTGTCGTACGCGTGGTTCGGTGTACGTGGGAATTGTACGCGTACGTAAGCGGTCCCACGTACACGTCCCAATCATCCTGATGCTCGTTGACGTAGTTCCGAAGCATCGACGCAATAGTCCGGTTGTAACGTTCAACCTGTCCATTCGTCTGGGGATGATACGCGGACGTATATAAGTTAGTTATCCCCAGTACGCGACACACGCTGTGGAAGAACTTCGCGTTAAATTGAGGACCGTTGTCCGACAACAGCGAACGCGGAACGCCGTATTTGAAGACCCACGAGTCACAGAATGCTGTCTTGACAGTGTACGCGGTCACTGTTCGAAGCGCGACAACTTGTGTTAACTTAGTGAAGCGGTCTGTGATAACTAGGAGGAAACGTTTCCCTGCCTTCGTCTTCGGGAGCGGACCCAAGATGTCGATCGCGAGGCTCTCGAGTGGCCGCTGGGCGGGGAACAACTTCAAACGGTTGAGGTGTTTCCGCAACTTGACCCGGTTCATCGCGCAAGTCCGACACCCTCGCACCGTGGCAGCGACATCTGCAGCGAGATGGGGCCAGTAGTACTCGCGTCGAAGGGCGAAGTACATACGATTCTGGCCCGGGTGTCCCGCGATGGCCGGGTTGTGGCACAGGCGGAGGAGCCTAGCGCGGAGCGTCCGAGGTACCACCACCTGGACGATATCAGGATCGAAGGGGTGTCTCCGTTTGAGCACCCCTTGGTGGTCCTCGAAGAACGCGGAGTCTCGGGACTCTGACTGTCGTGTCAAAACGGTTTGGCAGAAGTCATCCACGCGTTGCTCCTCGGCTATCTCCTCTATCGTAAGAGGAGCCGGAAGGTCGTCCTGCGGTGGGGCGACCGGGGAGTCGAGCGCGCCAGCCTCGGGGTCTTCGGCGCGCTGGATGTCGGCGGCGTCGAACTCGTCGTTCTCCTCCCAAAACGAATTGGATCCTTAGAGAGCGGGGGATTCGTCGTCACCTCGCGGTTCGTCGCGCGTCTGTACGCGCGACCTTGTTCGGGCTTCGGCTTGGTTCCGTGTCGTTACGAAGACATGGACGGCCTGATGATCACAGCTCGCGGTACAAGCGTGGTCCGCGAGCTCGTTCGATACGTCCTGAACTGTCGTGCCCCCATCGAAAGTGGGGATGTCGTCATCCACCTCGACGGTGGAGCGAGGGTCATCGGTGACCTTCGGCGACACGAGTCGTGACAGGGCATCGGGCACCTGATTCACGCGTCCGGGACGGTACTGAATGGTGAAATCGTATTCAGCCAGACGTAGCCGCCACCGGGTGAGTCTTCCGGAACTCTCGGTGAGGGACATGAGCCATCGGAGGGCGTCATGGTCCGTCCGCACCGTGAACTTCGTGCCTTCTACGTACGGCCGTAGTGTGCGGACAGCCCACACTACGGCGAAGCACTCGCGTTCCGTGGCGCTGTAGTTGCGCTCGCTGTCGTTCAGCGAGTAGGACCAATAGCCTACGGGGCGCCAATCGTTTGGCTGGTCGTGCTCCTGGAGCAGCGTGCAGCCAAGCTGGTAGGCACTCGCGTCCGTGTCGATCATGTACGGACGGCCGTACCGCGGTAGCGCGAGGATCGGCGGAGCGATCATACACCTCTTGAGGTTCTCGAACGCGTTCAGTTGGGCCTCCGTGGGGTTGTAGAAGTCAGGATCCGCATCCTTGCGCGTCATGTCGGTCAGAGGACGCGCTATCTTCGCGAACCCCTTAACGAATCGGCGGTATACATTGCACGCCCCGAGGAACGAGCGCACTTGCGTAAGTGTCCTCGGGAACGTGAACGTCTTGAAGGCATCGGCCGCCGTGTCCGCCACGCTTAACTTACCTGGGGAAATGAGGTGCCCCAGGTAGTGTACCTTCGGCTGAAAGAAGTTACACTTCTTGAGCTTGAGGGAGATTACGGCACTCCCAAGCAAGCTCAAGACAGTGTTGAGATGCTTCGCATGTTCCGCGTGCGTACGCGAGAACACTATAACGTCATCGAGATAGACGAGGCATATTTGCCAGCGAACGCGTGAGAGAATAATATCCAGGGCGCGTTGGAAGGTGGCCGGTGCCCCTTTTAGTCCGAACGGCATTGGCAGGTGGCGGAACGTGCCCATGTGCGTCGTAAAGGTTGTCTTATCCCGGTCCTCCGGAGCGACCGGGATCTGCCAATAACCGGAATTGCAGTCCAACGTCGTAAAGACGGCTGCATCTCCTAACGAGTCGATGCAGTCGTCCATACGCGGCAGCGGATACGAATCCGCTGCAGTCTTCGCGTTGAGACGCCGATAGTCTACGCAGAACCGAAGAGAGCCGTCTTTCTTCGGTACGAGCACCACCGGGGAAGCCCACTCGGTGCTCGCGGGTTCGATAACCCCTGCGTTCAACATCTTGTTGACCTCCTTCGCGACCATTTCGCGCATCGCGGGCCCCTTACGGTAGGGCATCGAGCGTATCGGCTTCGTACCCGGTTCGAGGGCAATGCGGTGCTCCGTTGCTCGGATAGTTCCGAGCGCACCGCTCCACAGACTCGAGTGCCTACGGAGCATCTCAAGTACGTGGTCACGGAGCTTGTCATCGTCGATGTATGACAAGTCAATCTCTTTTTCCCAATCCATCGGTGGATTTTCGGGATCCTTATTCTGTGGGGGTACAGTACCCCCCGCCGTCGGGTGGTATAAAGGTGACCGTTTGTCCGTGTCAACCCCTCCGTCACCCGCGGTGGTCTGGTCGTCGGAGTTGGATCGGCCAACTCCCACCCTTCCGACTTGATCGGTCAAGTCGGTCAGGTGTAGCGCGTGCGCGATCCCCTCGGCGACCCTCCGTTCGGGCGTGAGGATCGCGAGGGGGTTGCGCTTCGCGTATCCCACGACGGTGTGCTTCGGAAGCCGCCTCTCCCGTCGCGAGAAGTTCGCGACGATGACATCGAAGGTCTGATTCGGCAGAACCTCTGCGACGCCATTCGTCAACCTCACTCCATGTCGGTGTTGGAGTGAGGGCTTGGGCTCCAAGAACACGAGGCCCCTCCCCGCGGTTGTCACACGCACTCGGGCTTGTGACATCGCGGGGATGGTAACCCAGCGGGCGATTCGGATCGCCTGCGGGGCCTCCTCGCGTACATCCGGCCGGCTCGTCTGGCGTCCGCGTCGCCTAGTAGGGGGAGCCGGCTCCCCCTTCCCGTCGACGATGGCTACGGAGCCACCGTGGCGAAGTTCGAGCTTCTGGCCATCGATATCTATGCTGCGTACGTGGGCATCGATGAACGCGGTCCCAAGTAGGACGGGAACAGCGAGCTGTTCGGGCACTACGAAAGGTATGCGGAACGTCGTGTTCCGCAACCTGACAACGAGATGGACGACGGCCGTAAGTCGGAGCGGGTTACTGTTCGCGCCAGCCAGTCGGGGTAATGGCGCGTCCCGTATCACGTAGCGGGTCCAGTCGGGAGGAAGGTCGGCCTTCCTCACCAAGTTGTACCCCGAACACGTATCGACGGCGATCGTGTGGGGCTTGAACGCGTTGCCTCCGGTGGCCACGGAGCCCAAGACGTTGTATATTTTTGACGTCATGAGGCACACGAGGCCATCGACTATCTTAGGCGCGACCTTATCGGTGAGGTCGTTCCGTCGGGGCTTTCGCTTTCGGTGTTGACCCCTCTTGCGCTTCCTTCTACGCGTTTCTTGGGGCGTCCGCGGCTCGGTGACGCCCTCTCGAGTGCTCTGGTCCATACGCGGAGGACCGTTCGTCGGTGGGCCTTGGCTCACGGAAGCTAGGAGATCGACGGGCTCCTTTCGGTGTTCATTACTTCCCTCGTGTTCGCTCAGCATCACCGGGGTTGAAGGTGTCCCGGCGGTGCTCTCCTCCAGCGTCGGGCTTACGGAGGCCTCGACGCTCCCGTTCTCCTGCATTGGCGCCGCAGGAGTTCCCGTGCTCGCTCCCGCACACGGGGGATGTATTATCGGACAATACCCCCCGTGTCCTTGGCCAGCACGCGCGGTCCGGTCTAGTTCGTAGGGATAAGACGGCTCACGCGACCGCGTGTACGTAACCGTCTTTACCCTTTTTTCGAACTACCGGTGCAATCTGAGCTACCTTCCTGGCCATCGGTGGCCCGGTCTTCTTCGGGTCCTTGGCCGTGTGGGTCCGGACGATTCCCCCACCGCGGCCGCGCGACGTCAGCGAAGTATTCGGGTACTTCCTGACCTTGGCCTGTGACGTCCGGTCGTCGCAGGATATGGGGGACGAGGCGAGTCGGGTCTCCTTCGCGCCCCTCCGTGGGTAGAGGATACGGGTCCTCTACCCAATCCTGCAGGTACATGATCGCGTTTTGTACCTGTTGGGGTAACCGAGAACGGTCTCGGTCCCCTCTCCCCCCTTGACGGGGATACCTTGTGTCCGACGGGCGGTAATCCGGTCGATCACGACGATCGACTTCGTTACGACGGTACCCGCCTCCACGGGGGGCGAAGCGTGCGCTCCCACCCGTTCGGTTCGGGAAACCTTGACGCGGGGACGGCCCTCGCCCGCCGCTTGCCTGAGGAGATTACGCGCACCGGGGCGCGTCTCCATCTGGTAGCGGTAGTTCCTGTACGCCGTGAACATTCGTTGTTCCGGCGACAAGAACGGGCACGCGTACATGGCGTGTCCGTACGTACGGCATAGCCAGCACACGTACGCGCTGCCATCCGTTGAGGCGAAGGTCGCTGCGTGCCGCGCCTCCTCATCGGTGAGGAGAGGTACGCGAGGGGCTTCGGCTCCTGCATCTCGACTCGAGATGTCGAGCTCTGCGACTCGGGGATCCGTACCCCTTGCCACTCTTGGAGTGGCCGCGAAGGCGGTCGCGTAACTGGATGTCGTCCCGGTCGACATCAGTGAGGGGGGTCGTCCCCCCACGGGTCCTCCTCCTTGCGTAATGAGGACAGGGTCGGCCTGCCACTCATCCTCCCCGATGTGGAGGGTCGAGGCGGGCGAACTTGTGGCGGCGGACTTAGTAGTCCTGCCAGCCCTCCCTGCCGGTTTCGTATCCGGCAGGGGTAAACCGCGCCGAGCGCGGTACGTCGTGCCTTCCGCCGTGGCGATACGGCGGATGGTTGGAAGATCGGTCTTCTGGCGGCTCGGCAGCCGCTGTACGGTTTCGGAAACTGCGGCACGGGTCGCCGGTGCCAGTCCCCGCACGAAGTAGTGCGCAAGGGACTGTTCGGAGAACACCGCCGTGCACCGGAACGCGGCAGTTTCAAGCCGGTCCGCGAACGTGCTCTCCGTTTCATGAGATTGCTGTCGCGCCGTGGCGACAGCGTCGTACGCTTCACCTAACACGTCGTCGGTTAGGTAGCGTTTCAGGAACTGGTTCACGAGCCCCGGCCAGCTCACGTCGTCGTGTAGCTGGCCGGCGCGGAGGCCACGCATTGTGTAACTCGTATACAGGCGCTCCGCGTCGCGCTCTAGGAAGTGCGCGAGGACTCGTACCGCAACACCTTCGGTAAGGTGTTGCGAGTTGAAGGTTAATCGGACATCCTTCAAGAACGGTAGGAGCTGGATCGGGTCCGTACCGTCAAAGCTCCTCATCGTAGGTCGGATCCCACGGCAGCGTTGAACGTACTTCGCGATCCGTCCCGCGTCACCCGAGGTAACGAGCCTCGAGGTGTTATCCAGCCGGTACATACGATAGTCAGCGACGGCGCTGAACTCTTGGATCATCGTATGTACCGGGTCGAGTCCGGGTTCGACGGGACCCAGCGTGCCGAAGGGGGTTACGGGTAGCGTACGGACGTCTACCGGACCTGGATGCTCGGCGTAGTTCGCCGGCGGGTAACCGCCCCAGCGGGGATCGACAGAGTACGTCGGTACTCCGGATCCGCGGGCGGTTCCTCCACGGTCAGGGTCGTCGCGATACGATACGCGTTCCATCTGCCGCCTACTTCCGGGGATAGGCGGCAATGCTTGGGTCTCAGACGCGTAATTCGCGCCAGTCGGAAGGCGGTTGCCTTCCGCGGTTCGGCTGGTGTCGGCACCAGCCGGTCCCCAGCGGTCCGGAGCGACGGCGCTCGGAGGTACGGTACCACCGGGCCCTCTCGTGGGGGCACCGGGCAGCCTTGCAGCCATGGTCCGTTCCATGTCACGAGCACGCCGACGCGTGGCGTTGAGCTCGGCGAAGAGGTGCGCGAACGCACCCAACTGTTCCGCGGACGGGGAGGATCGGTCCTCAGGTCGTCTCGTAGGGGTCGGCCCCTCGGGACGACCTTGCCCAGATGGTCCGGGCGATACGAGACGCGAGTCTTCGACGAGCACTATCCGCGAGTGTAACTCGTCGATAAGTGCTCGGAGATTCTCTAAGGACTGCGTCACTCTATCGAACCTCCCTTCACGCAGGGAGCGGAGCTCAGCCATACATCGAGTGTATACTTGGTCCGATACATCGATCCGAAGGGAAGTACGGACTTCCTCGATGTATTCGGCTATGCGTTCGAACATCGCCGCCGCTCTTTCCTCGGAGGATCCAAGCGACGGTTCGCGGTCACGAGGACCTGCGTCGCCGTCGCCCGACGGGGCGGATGGGGATCGCACAGCGTCCGGGCTCGGATCCGCCGCTTCGGAGCGGATCGAGGGCTCGTACTCCTGGCTCATCTCAACGCGTTCGGACGCGGAGGGCCTAAGAGGTCTTCTCGGAGAACGTACTCCGGGGTCTTCTAGGTCGGGAGACCACTGTAGTATAACACCCCCCAACGGAGAGGAGTGTATACTTAGCTCGACGTAGACCCCGTACGAGGGGCGAGAAGACGGGGAGAACACACAGCTAACGAGACAGGGAAGCGGGCCCTGGTAGCGTGGTAGAGCGGGACGGTCGGGGACGAGCGTACGCGCGGGCCGATCTACGCCTCGACGCCCCGGAGCAGCGCTGGGTAACGTACCAGCGCTGACGGGCGGAGGCGGATCTAGGCTCGTTCGCGTACGCAGCTGTCCCCTACCCGCTTTGTCCCGGTTAACGCGCGCGAAGGCGGATCGCGCTCGTTAGTTAAGCTGGAAGACCGACCTAGGCGGTAGGTCGTGGACCAGTCCGTTCTTGTCCACCTCCCCCGCCGCCGGTCGCGCTCGTATTTAATGTATGCAATGCGTCTATCATAATACTACAGTACCGGTATGCTGTAGTAACTTACTGTAGCGCGGGTCGTCCCGCGCTGTAATGCTGTCAGCCGTCGGGGCTGACAGCACACGTGTGGGACGCGTACTGTGCGCGCGGTGGTACGCGCCGCCTACACGTGTACGCGTGTGGTCCCGCGTCCTCCGTACACGTGGGGGTACACGTGTGCGCGCGTGTGGTTCGTATTGATCTGATCTAAATCTAATCGCGAACCGCCGTTATGCCACACGAGTGCAGATCTGCTCTCGAATATCGACGAGATAGAATCCAAGCTCATTGTTCTTGGAAACGGCGAAACACTGCGCGCAACTCAACAAGGTCAGCTTGTTTTGTCCACCATGCTGAACGGAAATGGCTCCCCCGAGCTTCGCGAGACTGTGTTCCATGACGTGCTAGTTGTTCCTGGTCTCGAAGCTAGCCTACTGTCGTGCGCTTCCCTGTGCCAAGAGGGATACACCATCAAGTTTCATGACGACAAATGCGTTGCTGTTCGGGAAGGATTTATCGAGCTAAAAGGGAGACTGGCCGATGGTGTATTTAAGCTTGATGCTCATGCCATCACAAGAAGCAAGGGAAAGGCGATGGCAGCTTCGTCTGTAGGTGAGACTCTGTGGCACAACCGACTTGGACATGCTCATGTCCGAAGCATCCGACAGCTTGCTAGAGCGCAGGCGGTGATTGGGTTGGACATTGATGCGCCGAAGAAGGATTCCGGGGACTGTGTTCCGTGCCTTCAAGGCAAGCAGCATAAACTTTCAGTCCGAAGGAAGGATACTCGTGTCAAGCGGGTCGGAGATATCATTCATAGTGACCTTTCCGGAAAGATGTCAAGGACTTCACTCGGCGGTTCAAACTATTACGTTACATTTATCGATGAGCACAGCGGCTACATGGTGGTTGTTCCCATCGCTCGCAAGAGCGATGTACTAAACGCTTTCAAAAGGTTCCATAAATGGTTCGAGAGAAAGTATGACTGTCGCATAAAAAGGCTCGAATGCGACGGCGGAGGAAAGTACGTCGCATGTGATGGTTACCTCGAAGAGCACGGAATAGAGAGAAAGGATCATCCAGCGTACTGCCCCGAACTGAATGGAATAGCGGAACGGGCTAACCGCACTCTGATGGAGTCAGCTAGATCAATGATGTACCATGCAAAGATGCCGAAGGAGTTCTGGGCTGAGGCAGTTGGTCATGCGGCGGACATTAGGAACAGGTTCCTTTGTCCAAGGTCCGACGAGAAGACCTGTTATGAAATACTCACTGGAACCAAACCTCGGGTGGATCACCTGCGGGTCTTTGGGAGTACTGTATGGACACACATTCCCAAAGAGAATCGCCGAAAGCTTGACGAGAAGAGTCGTCACGGGGTCCTTGTTGGGTGCTACGAGAACAGTACGTACAAGGTCTGGAACGGCAAGAGCAGGCAGCCCATCGTGGCGAGACACGTAAAGATCCTCGAACAGCGGTTCCCATCCAAGAAGTGGTACGGATTTGGGGACTTCTCGCAAGACGCGGACAGTGAGTCAGAGAGCGAGAATCCCAAAACACCAGCACACTGGGACGGCGTTGAGGGTAACTTGAAGAATAATACTAAAGAATCGGAGGAAGATAGCGAGGCCGACGATCTCCTGACATATGTTCCGCTTGTTCCGTCTGCATACGGGCTCGAGGAGGAGGGGAACAAGGGCATTGACCCTGTCGAGCAATCTCCTCCGACTACCGACTCAAATACCCACGAGAGGAGATACCCGACACGCAATAGGGAGAAGACGAAGTTCTTGGTACCTGGCAGTGCCTTCTTCTCAAAACTTACAGGAGAACCAGCCACTGTAGCCGAGGCGGCCAAGATGTCTGATGCTCAAGAATGGGAAAAGGCAGTCCGTTCAGAAATGGAATCTCTCAGGGAGCATAAGGTATGGACTGTAGCCACACTGCTAGAGGGGGTCAAGCCGTTGTCAAGCCGATTCATCTTCAAAAAGAAAATGCTCAAAGACGGAGCAGTCGGTCGCTACAAAGCTCGAGTTGTTGCGCGAGGCTTTATGCAAGGCTTTGTAGAGTTCCCATACGAACCGGTCGTGGACTTCACGACTGTACGCGTTGCTCTAACATTAGGAGTACAGCGCGGCTATCATATCCATCAGATGGATGTTAAAATAGCCTTCTTGCACGGAGACATTGATGAAGACGTCTTTATTCTCCCGCCTGCTGGAAGTGGGGTCAAGCTCGAACAGGGGCAAGCACTTAGACTTCTTAAAGGCCTTTACGGTCTAAAGTAGGCTCCGCTGCTCTGGTTCAAGAAATGGGGCCAGGTTATGGACAAACTCGGTTTTGTTGGCATTAAAGCAGATTCCTGTGTCTTTCGTCTCGACGGTGTCTGGGTTCTACTGTACGTAGACGACGTGATCATAATGGGAGAGTCCTTGTCTAGTGTGCAAAGGACGAAGGAACGCTTGTCTTCCGAGCTAGACATGAAGAATCTGGGAGAACTCGCGGATTTTCTGGGCGTGCACTTCAAGAGAGATGAGGAAGGTGCATGGCTTGCACAGGAACACTATGCCAAGGCAATTATCAAGCGCTTTGGTATGGAGTACTGGAAGCCCGTTGATACTCCGGCTTGTGTAGAAGGGAAAGAGACCAATCCGGATGACGAAGAATCATTTAAAGACCAGCGCCTATACCAAGAACTTGTGGGATGCCTTCTGTTTCTTTCTACAAGGACGCGGCCGGACATAGCGCTGGCGGTCAATCTGCTCTGCAGGCACAGTGCTAAGCCTCTTTTGAGACACTTCAGAAGCGCAAAGAGAGTCTTGCGTTATCTTCAAGGAACAAGCAGCTCTGCTCTTCGGCTCGCCGGAAAGCCAACCAAGCTTGTGTGCTACTCAGATTCTGACTGGGCTGGGGACAAGGTGGATCGGAAGTCCACATCAGGAACACTGCTACAGTTGGCGGATTCAAGCATCTGTTGGAAGACAGGCAAACAAGACTGCGTGGCTCTCTCATCCACTGAAGCGGAACACATCGCACTCTGCGAGGCCAGCAAAGATATTGTATGGGTCAGAAATCTACTGTCTGCCTTTGCTGCCTTTGATGTTGATACTTCCGACGCAACAATAGTGTATGAGGATAACCAGGGGGCTATAGCGTGGAGTAAGCAAAGCGTGCGAAACGCTAAGCATGTCGCGATACGGAAAAACTACGTCCTGGATCAATTCAAGAAGGGTGTGCTACGTGTGGAGTACTGCCCGACAGAACATATGACTGCCGATGTACTCACAAAACCGCTTCTTCGAACCAAGTTTGAAAAACACCGCGACGGGATGGGTGTGTTTGCCATTACCGAACACGGGAGCAAGAGGAGATGTTAGTGTCTGTCTCAAACGGGTGTTGATGGATGGGCACGAAGCGAGTCGCTCCTTGACGGACAGACACGAAAGAAGATGCTCCCTTCATGGACGATACGTTTGCCCCACGTTCAATTTATTCCTTTGACGCGTTCTGACAAATGACAGAAACATTGCATGTCAATTGCTCAAGGTATTGCCTGTTGTTTGCGTAGGCTCGTTTCCGTCTCCGGATTGCGGACTATAAGTTGCTGTAGGTCTAATGTAGACAGAGAGAAGAACACTTTAAAAACTCCCACCTCAACAAGTAAAAGCCAACAACCTACCAAATACCAAGTTCACTGCTCTCTACCGCTATTGGGTTGTTTTCATATACTGGCAAATATATAGTCCCCTTTAACCGCACAACATGTATGGAACCGTCTAACGGATACAAATACGAACCTACCACCTAGCCCGCGCCCTACAGCTTCACCATGCGCACGGTCGTGCAGCGCGAGCTTCCAGATAAGAACAGTACCGTTAAGTTCATCGTTGAATGCGACCGGGCCGCGCAGGAGATCTGGCTCAGCCCCGCCGCGTGTCACATCCTCCTCTTTGACGCTGACTTCGAGAAGCCGTCGTGAAGGACCGTATTGAGAACCCGAAGAGCGAACTTTTCGAGTACTTCTGGTGCATCCACCCTGCTGTACTGCACGCCGCCACCGCACCGTTCGCCCCGCCCGACCTGTGACCATGTTACAATGTCGTATTTTGAGTCTGAGGGTGCGATACGAGGGTGAGTACGAGTGTGAGTACAAGGATGCGATGGTGAGTACGAGGGGAATGTACTTCATTTGGTTCTCACCAGTGCGGTAGTTCTTTCCGAAGCATCAAACAGCCAAATAACGAAACAACCAAATTCTAGGGAGCCAATCAAATTAAAGAAAAAGTGTGCCAAGTGTTGTTATTTGATGATTTGATTGCGTACCGGTGGGGATGCTCTTACAGGCCAAAATTTGGGAATTGGACAGATTGATAGAGGTCTCTAAGTGTCGGACGATGTAGGAGTACCTCTCGAGAGGTAGACATAGACCAAAAAGAGTCGATCATCACTTGCAGAATGGATACCGGAAACTGTACAGCAGAAGTTACTGGCCGATGGAGGAGAGATACGTTTTTTACGAATGAAGGTATGGTGCGCAACCCAGCATAATACTACAGCCGACCTCTGGTCAGGTGGAGCGGCACCAAATGGGCTTGATACGGCATCGTAGGGGTTCCGTCATGAGTTCAGGTCAAGACTTGCATCTTTGGTATTCATATTGCTGTAATTCAGAGGTGAATGTGGCTCTTTCCTAACAACTAGCACTGCGAACATGCTCTAGTGGCTCCTGTTCTACGAGAGTAGCTCCCCGATAACGCTGGTGGTGCGAATGACGTAATGGGTCTCCTTCTGCTTCAGCTCTCACCCGCATTTCACGAGTCGCTTGCGGTATAAGCCGTTGTCTAAAATAATGATTACAGGACTTCACTCTGGAGGATGCGTACTGAGATGGGTCCTCTGACTGTTCGGATGGAAAAGCTTGCTAAATGCTAATGAAGAGTATTGCATAAGCATACAATTCACACCGGCCGATCGGGCGGTGGGATGGGGAGACAACGTGCCGCACGAAAATATGATTCATGCAGATACGTCTGGCGAAGGATACTGTAATCAGGTTAGAGTAAACCTACCGGACGTTTGCGAACGGTATCGCCCAAGGCAGCAGAAGCGAGAAAGCGCTTTAACGGCGATTGTAACAGTGTCTTCGTGCGCCAGTGCTCTCCTTTCCTGTAACGGCATCGGATCACTTAATTGTTGACTTGCACCGTACAATGCGTTTTTTTCCGAAATGCCGACAGTATTTTTCATTGGAATGTGACGAGACACACCCGGGCTTGTACATATTATATGCTTTATTCAATGACTATTGTTGCGAATGCTGTCTCATATCGACGGATATCTAGGGACAAGTGTCACGCATGGACTGGATATGTTAAGTCTGCGATGTGAGATGGCATACGTGCGAGGATGGCAATGGCAATTGATGACCAGATAGCGTAGCTAATGCGTTGTTGTAGAGGCAATTTCACGGTGCCATACATTGTATGCACAAAGGCTACAGTAGGAAATCTTGAGGGCAAGGGCTTCGATGACATTCATCGGGCTTGTTCCATAAACAGCGTACCATATCATACTGTACTAGAGGACACGTTTTCCAAATGTAGTTTGACTCCTTGTATCTCTTTTGAGGCGGCGTGACCGAGGTTTTCTCTGTTCTTCTACCACAGATGCACCTGATCTTCTCAAGCACTCTTCTAAGGACACGCTGCCACAGTACAACACGTATTCTCTCCGGGGATATATGTTGTTATTGGTCTACAATTTCCTCCTGAAAAGCCTCTAATCTGAAGTGACTCGTAGATTCATACCTGAAGGTGGTAACGGCTATTTTACTAAAACGTGCGGCATCTCTAGCCCAGTCGTGATGGAGGATATAGATCGCAGGCCTGGATCTAGTGTCTAGGTGACAAATGACCTCATATGAGGCCATTTGACCTCATATGAGGTCACTTTTCAACTTATTTTTCTCGACTTGTGCTAGCTCAACAAGATGGAAAAAAGATACTCTCGACACGGCAGTTGACTTCTGCGTTGTGGAAGGGTGGAGTTTGGTGAGATCTGCATGTCTTCTCCAGCCATTTTTAAAATGCCCAAAAAGGAGCCTTTTTTGACCAACCTCAAAACGTTTTATGTTGATATCTTCGAAACCAAAACGCCTGTTTAAAAAGTCAACTCATCATTGATAGTTCATTAGATTCTTAGTCTCTCTGTGCATTGACAACCGCCATCCCAATGTTTTGCAAGATGTTATTGCCGAGCGCGTATACGTTAAAGAAATGGTGTCCAAACTGAATGTTTTAAAGTTTCGATTTAATTTATATATTTTTGCAAAAAAAAAGCTGGCCTCATATGAGGCCATGACTGACCTCATATGAGGTCAAATTGCTTGTCGTCTAGACACTAGAGTCATGCTGTTGTCCTACTCCCCTGTCAAAATGAACAGGGCAGTCCCGTATTCTACATTTAACCAAGCCAGGAAAGTTCTCTCGGCGGTCTCATGAGGTTAGTGACAATTCCTTCGCCCATGATCCTAAGGGCCTCTGTCGCCACCGCTCTGGCGAGCTTTTGCTACAGGATACAGGAAAAATACCTCAGTTTATTCTTCATGGCATAGGCTGCCGAAATCTCTTGGCATGTTTTGTACTGTGGGTATACGCTTGCTCTTAAAGCGGGTAAAAAGGCGGAGCCATTTCCATTGTTATGAAAAGTTTTCGTGCATACTTAGTGTACTGTACAGGTATAGGTGAATATCAGTGAAACCAACCTGTACACTCATTTTGTACCCGTGAGAAAATGGGATCCGACATGACAAATAACTGAGGATAAACAGTGTTACAATACGTACTGAATAAGCAGGCGGGGTTCAGTTCTATATAACGGTTGCGAACGCGAATGCAAGGGAGTGCTGTTTGTTTGTATCACTTTCTACGGTACTGCACGGTCCTGTAAAATGACAACGATGGTACAGTGCCCTTGGTATTGTATCACAGCCGCCTAGCGTGATTTTGCAAGAGTCATCGATGCAGCAGCCAATAACCTGTGCGCTGTACAATGATCTCCGATATGTTCATAGATTTCATGGCGGCCCACCCGTTTGCAACCTCAACGAGGGGTATACGAATACGTACGCAACGGCGGTCTACGAGCTCTAAAGAAAGACCCTCTTATCTTTCTTTCCCTCCGCTGGCGTTAGTCTCTTGCGTGTGCGAGACCACATCTGATAT
>NW_005179115.1:133760-139216 GCF_000350225.1 Chondrus crispus | reverse complement strand
TTTACACCAGGGAAATTTTTTTTAAATCCGGTAAGAGGGGGGGTTTTTTTTCCTTTGGGATCCGGGGGGGGGGGGGGGGGGGGGGAGGGGGGGGTTGGACTACATGGGTGTAAGATGAAGGACAGAGTCATTCAGTGGGCATCTGTTCATCCGAGTGGTAAAGATATTAGTCAGCAAGATGGAACCTTGAGGGGATTCTTCTGTATTCATTCACATGGCGCAAATTTTCCAAAAGGCTCGTTTTAGACCTGGCGCTACGCATACCGAAGGGTACTGTACGCTAGTGTACAGTAGACTCGAGACAGTACGAGACAGTGCAGTACAGTACAGTACTGTACACTGTAGTATTGGCGACCGCACCGACCTTCTGAAACTGATCATCTGTTGCGAAATGTCAGGACCTTAATGAAACGCTGATGGTTGGAGATGCCATGGTAATCAAAATGGCGCGCGGAAAAGTTTAACTGGAAGATGGAATATGGTGATTTCGACAAGCGAAAGCGGAAGAGATGCAATCAGAGAGGGTTTTAACGCGGAGTACGTGGGCACGCAATCTGAAAGAAGGAAAATGAGGTCGTTCAGGCTTCGCAAGGCAGGTGTTGAACACGTTTGTTGGTGTTTGTGACCTTGCGCTGAGAGTGTTGATGTGGAAAGAACTTTGTAAGTTTAAATGTAGTGTCGACGTGGTCCAGTCCATGCTGTATGTATCCATGCTTTCGCTCGTTTGGAATACAGGTGCGGCATAATGGTTTCCAGATGTGTGAGAAGAGGTCAACGGCGGTGCCAGGGAAGAAAAAGGAGGGAATGAGGGTGCGTCGAGGTGGTTTGAATTTCAAAATTCGAAAAGTCAGAAATAGCGGCAGAAGACTGCGCCGTGCGGCGGCAAAACGTCTCTAAAAAAAGCGAGGTCGGACGTCATGAGAAGGGCCCAATCACGGTGCATAAACGGTCTTTTGTGCGTCATGTCTCACGATAGCAACCAATGAGCAGCGCCGTCACAAGAGAAGTGTCACGGCGGTCCGTGTGTAGTTCTGTACCTGGCCCCAGTAGGCAAGCGGAATTCGGTGCGGTATGCCTAACGAAGGTTGGCCCGTACATATCTTATGTGGAATGTCTGATCCACCTCCATGTGTGCCACCCCTTCCCCTGGATGCGTCGCGGCAAAATTCGTAATCAACGAGATCGGCGTACACTCCAGCCCCTCCTAAATTAGGAGTCCTAACCCCCTGCAGCGGGCACAACGCGCGGAACTACAAAGCTGCTTCGCCTCGCGAACGCCGCCGATGCAAGAAACTTTCCCGTTGGATCGCACAGATGACGTACCCCTGTACGCACGCTTCCTTCCCCTCCGATGTCCCCGCTGAAGTCCATGCTGTGTCGTGCCACCGCCGCAAACTCCGATTATATATTGGATTTTCATGTCCACACCCCTCCATGAAACCTCCTCCCCGCCCTCCTGTCTTTTTCTCCTACTGAACTCCCACAAGCAGTTCGGAGACACATGCTAACCCGATTTCCTCTTCCATATCGCATTTATACCGGCCCGCTCCGGTCGCATCCGCCCGCGTCGTCGATCCATTGAATTCACTCCCCCCCCCCCCCCCCCCCCCCCCCCCCCCTCTACCTCCGCGTGCCTCGACTTCCTCTACCTTCTCTACGTCTTTCTCCGATCCTCTCTCGTCGTTCTTTGAATCTGGAAAGTTGCGTCTATCGGCAGGCGTGTCTGTCCTTCTTCTGAAATCATGCAGACTCCCATCGCCGTCGAGTCCCCTCAACATATCCCCGACATGTCGTCTCGTCCTGTCCTCGCTGATCGCCAGTGCATGCAACATCCCGACTCTGGAAAGAAGGCCCATCCAGAGCATGTCATGCCGCGTGGTCGCAGCTTCCATGGGTCTCGGAACCTCACCCCAGCGCAAGCCGCACAGGATGGATTCCATCACCGTTTGGCTGCCAAGATGTTGGCAGAGAAGAAAAAGAAAGCAGTGGCTGCCCAGTCTGACAGACAAGCCCTTGATACACGCGATGTTGACAAGGAGGCCGAGCCCACGGATGTCATCAACATAACAGTAGACGCGAAGGGAGTCATGATTGACAGCGCCAAGGGTACCACTCAAGGCATGGGCGGCAGATCCAACTCTCGATCCCGCATGACTAGATCGACGTCTAAGTCCCGCAACTCCTTCCGTCGTGCCGATGACAAGGAGAATATCACCGCTGATGTACCCAGCTTCAAAGCGGTTGAAGCTGATGTTGCTGCATATTTTGGTCGAAAACGTTCTGTTGATCTCTCCCGCCGTAAGAGGGACACTGAAAATGATAACTTGAGCTCCTGGGATGGTTCTATGCCGAAGCGCCAGAGCAGCCGCAGTTTCATAGATCGCAAGGTCGGAACCAAGACCTCTGCCACTCAGAACGGCGAGGCGGAAGCTCGAGTAATGTCTTTGGCGCCACCGAGTGACACAGATGTCAACGACAGGCCGCGTCGTCGTCGCAGTCAGAAGTTGGCAGCATTGAAGAAATCTCTTGAAGAAGAGGGCACGAAGATCGAAGCCTTGAAGCAACAATTTTCTGCAGTCGACCTCAACGGTACATATCAGAACAACCCATCCGACGAAGACATCACTGGCAAGCAGAACAGCCAAACGACTATCAGGGCAGATGCGCGACTAGAAGCTCAGGCCAACACTCCACTGTCAGGTATTCGTAGCCTCCAAGCTGGCGGGTGTGTGAAGATTCGTAGAGAGATGAACGCTGGAAATGAGGCGATATCGCGAGGCGTCCATTCTGTTCGAGCTGAAGAATGCCCCGACAGGAACGGGAGAGAGGTTCCCGCAAGCGGAAAGTGGTGTGACGATTGTGCCGGGTTAGGTCTCCACATTGCGGCGCTTCTGTCCCAATTGGACAAAGCTCGGTCGACGACTGACAGCTCATCAGAAGGGTCCTCATCGAGCTGCAATTCCAAGAAGGGGTGGAAGAGCATGGTGACGCAAACGATGCTGGGCGACAGTAAGAGCAAGAGCAGCACAGAGAAAGCTCGTCTTCAACAGGAAATTAATGTTTTGAAGGCTACTGTCGACTTTTTGTACAAGAAAGTAGAGACGCTGGGAAGCGGTCGTAGAGTTGGTGAAGGTTCAGCCTCGTGATAGTGATGGGAATGATTGCGGTGCAACTCCCTAGCTGGGATCTCTTCGGTCATGCAGAATTTCACATCGCTATTAGATTCACACTCGAATACCAAACTGCACTGTAGCCGTCTGCGTAGTACTCACTGATTTACCAAGTTTCCTAGCTCTTCTGTAGGGTACTCCCCATTCTGCTATATCATCATGCGCCTCGTAATGTGAACTGCGGGTGTCATGTCATTGAGAGCGGAAGCTGCATCTGTAGGACACTGCATCTGTAGGAAGTACGGTAGGACAGGACGGATTGTGGCGTGGGATTTCACGCATGCGTACCGTTTTCTGTTGCGCAAGTCTGCACGGCCACTAATACTGCAATATAGTACCGAACAAGAAGCCATACTGTATCTCCTTCGCGATTAAGAATATTGAGCAATTCACGATGAGAGTGCTTTTAGGCCTTGCGACTTCGAACAAGAATTCATTGATTGGCGATAGAGCAATGGTACAATGCAGCACTGTAGTTACATGAGGGACCGCCATTTGTAAATGAAGCGACAGATTCACAAGCGCATGAGATGCACACACACGTACCTGACGGGTACAGTATTATGCATCATGTACAGTATGATATTGGTCGCACGTGCTGTGTATTCCACGTATGATACGAGAGAGCCTATCATACCGTACATGCATGTTGCCTGGCAGGGATCACGTAAATACTTTATCGCGGCAAGAGGTCTCACCCATCTAGAAGATGGTTCCAGGCACTGATCCAACGTCCGTCGTCGAACAAGCATTGCCGTTGTCCTTGGCGACGCGTTCTCGAAGTATATCGGTTCGTAACCGGTGGTGCCAAGGGTGGGCAGCATTATGCTCGAAGCTGTCGCATGACGGAACTGGCTTGGATTGTAAGCGTAACTGAGAAGTGCAAGACTAGTGCAGTAGTGCAGATTGGAAGACGAACGCTTTGCCATTTGGCCGTGGTTCTTTCTACATATGCGGTATGTTTGGGCTGAAGATGTTGTGGCACCGTAGATTGGTCAGGTCGCGCGGCAGTTGTGTGCGCCCCGTGTGGGCCTGTATCGGAAGAAGACTGACCTGTGATTTTTTCCGAAGAGAAGAATTGTGATCTCTTATGCGGTGAATTGGCAGTCTCGCGACACTGCGAGACATTCATGCAGACATTTCCCTAAAGGCGAAAGCTTCAAAAAAAGGGTTGTTGAGAGTACCATATCGAAAAGCTATTGCCCAAGGCCAAATTCTACAAGGGCTTTGTCCCAACCGGCAACACCCTAATATCTTTGAGTGGACTTGCATGAAGCCATGGAATGCAAGTGGGCATCAAGCGTGAGATTTAGATGGTTAGTTGCGCAACTGCACGCGGTACAAAAAAAGTTGTACGGTTTGGAGCGCGATATGGAGATGCAGAATGGGCATTTAGTATCAAGGAGTAAGGCGAACAAGCGAGGGGATCACGCGACTTCGTCCAAACGTAGCAATAGAGAGAGAGAGGGAGGTAGGCGGTTCTGTTCCTTTTCGAAGGGACAGGCTTTGCAGGGGAAACTGGCTTACCGCACTGTCCTGTGCCTTTTGTTTCTCGGAGAAGGCACGATTTCCTTGAGCTCTAATAGATGTTTCAACGTGTGGTTTAAATCCACACGTTGAAACCCTAGCCTGGTTGCAACGATTTTCTGAGGAGGATCGTGGGACGCTTCCCTGGGACTGAGGAGCTGGGTTTTGTTTGCTTTCTTAGGTCCAAGGGCGAGGCCTGGAGCCAAGGAAGTGTGGTGTGTGTTGTACAGTATGGTGCTGGGCAGTAGATGGTGGAGGATGGGTGAGTGCGGTAGGGGGATGATGTGTTGGATTGTAGGGTGTGGGACGTGTACATGCACGAACATATATGGAAGAGCGAGCAGTGACCAAAGAAAAGTAGTTGAGATGGGCATTGGGGGCGGTGTAGAATCAAGGTGTGGTGCGCCTGAGGCTATGGAATTTGAGATTGAGAATTTTGTTGCACAACGGAAAAAGGCAGAGATACAGTATGAGAAAAAGTAGATTTAGATAGATTCGCGATACCGACTGGCGCCTCATCCGGTTGCACTGACGCACAATTGGCCCGAGCAAGATATTTCCCGGCGAATCCCGGCTCCGTCCCCACCGCAAGACCGCGCTCGTCCGCTCAAACCTCGGCACAGCCAGGCACTCCATTCCACCTCTCCGTCGCATTCCTCCCACCATCGTTTTCACTCACTCCTCCGCCCGCTCGCATTCCCTCTCTTGCACCCCCTCCGCTCTTCCGCCCCACCCCTCCGAAACCCCCTTTCACCTCAC
>NW_005179115.1:124718-133660 GCF_000350225.1 Chondrus crispus | reverse complement strand
CCTCCGACACTCATCCCTCTGCGACGACCATGCAGTTTCGCATCCGCCGCAGCGCCGCCTACGGCGATCGCCTAGTCCTTCTCGGCTCCACCCCCGCCCTGGGCAAGTGGGATCTAAATCGTGCAGTCCCGTGCGCCTGGACCTCGGGTGATGTTTGGGTAGCGTCTCACGTCGCCCGCCCCTTTCTTCATGCTCCATCTCGCTTTGAGTTCAAATTTGTTATCATTCAGAAGGACGGCCCCCCTATATGGGAGCCCGGCCCGAACCACATTGCCCACATCCCTGTCCATCCCGCTCTCCCCCTCGTCATATCTATCGATTGGGCACGCCCGAAAAATCTCATCATCCCCGACGAACCGAACAAGTCCCCTCTCAACGGATTCATTTCCCAGGAGGAGCCGCCTGCAACCAGTCCCCCTCCAACACCCGCCGAGAAGGGCGGTAAGCATCCCGCCGACGGTGCTGCCAATCCACTGGCAATAGCAGTCGCCAGAGTTGCTGCACATGCAGGCAACGGAGATGAAGCCTCAGAACAGCAAGAAGCTGTCCCGGTCAAGTTTCGGATAAAGTACAGACCTGACGAGGGTGAATTGGTCTACCTTTTGGGCAATATCCCCGAGCTTGGAGCTTGGAAAAAGGTGCATTCTCCGCTCATGGCCCCCGCGAAGAATGGAGATGGCATATTTGAAGTCACCATGACCATCCCGAGAGATGCAGAATATGAGGAGTTTGAGTACAAGTACTTCATAAGGCGGCCAGATGGAACTCGGCGTTGGGAGGAGGGAGAAAATCGAATTGCTAGGCCCTTTGATAAGGCCGCCCCACGGGAGAAGGATGGCGATGGGGCCGTGCTTTGGGATGATCGCTGGGAGAAAATTCGCATAGAGTTCAGTATTTATTATGCGACAAAAACCAACCAAGTCATGTATGTCACTGGAGATCCGGCTCAAATCGGGGCATGGTTCAAACCTGGACCGACTCGCATGACTCTGGGGCCTGTAGAAGTTCTAGAAACTGACGTCAAGGGCCGGAAATGGTACTTGAGTGTATGGACAGACCCAAAGCAGAAGCCCTTCTCCTACAGATACATAATCATCAATGAGAAGACGAAACAAGAACTCTGGGAACGAGAACCGAACAGACGTGGGGAATTTGAAGCGGCTGATCCTGTAGTAAACAGCGTGCGGATACTTCGTGATGTCAATTTCGTATCCGAGATGCACTTTGATCATGTTCCACCAAACATGTTCATCGGCCCATATCCACAGACACCTGCTGATGTGGATGCTATGGCTAAAGGGGGCGTAACAGGGGTGTTCAACGTGCAGACTGACGAAGATTTCAAGCACAGAGGTATTCAATGGGATGTGTTGATGGAGCGATATAAAACACACGGCATTCAAGTGGAGCGGCATCCGATTCGAGATTTTGATCGAGACTCACTGCGCCAACATCTGCACGCAGCTACCCGCCATCTGGATAAGATGCTCAAAGCAGATAGGAAAGTGTACATCCATTGCACAGCGGGGATGGGGCGTGCCCCCGCCGTAGCGGTGGCATGGCTGTGCTGGGTGGAAAAGATGGACCTGGACGACGCAGTGACTTTCGTCAAGAAGCATCGCACGGTGGCGGTGCCAAATGTGCCGGTACTAAGGGAAGCATTGAAAGAACCCTACTAGGAGGCACTGTTAATATTGCACGAAGGGTTAATAGTCGGTGGGGTAGACCTGTGTAAAATGAATACGCCGTGTCGAATTCGGGAAGCGAAGGGCGTTGAGATTTGGACTCGCGTACTCTCATGGCAGGTGGAAATCGTGACTCATCTGCCCTACTGCAGGTGGTGTATGCCTGAGGACTGCAGTCCGATAGAGCTCATATTTTGTGCGATGCGAGTCGGAATATGAAAAACCGCAGGACTGTGTGGCATGGGCGTCTCTCGAGTGCAAGGTTGCAAGGCCATCGCTCTCCTCGTGTGTGCTTGACAAGACGACTCAAACAGTATGGCAGGACGAGCAGTAAACAACAAGACCGAGACTCACAAAAAAACCCGACTCAAAACGCAGTCACTGTTGATGTAGTTTTGCACTACTGTACAGATTGTACACGATGAGCGTTGCCTTGATCCTTTGCATTGGTCACGTTTATGAACGAGACGGGTAAATTAGAATCTTCCATGCAGTAACGGGAGGTCGTTATACTGTACCTCATTGACCGGTCTATTTTAATTTAGATATTTTTATGAGGCCGCCAAAGGAACAGGAGGCGGAACAAAGGGCCAAACACTGTCTTCCAAATATTTGCATACAATGCCTGTCAGGGCGTCGGTTGTTGTCAGGAGACAGCAAGCGGGGCGGTCCGGAAGGGATTTGGTGAGTGTGGGTAAAAGGGGTGGTATGTAGAGTTCCCAAAGGGAAAAAGGGGGAGCAGTATGCTACAGGCGACCCCCTCAATTAGTGCACCCCCATGCCATGCGCATTCTTTGTGCACTATCTTCAATGTGCTTTATCTAAGGGGCTCGCTAAAAAGTAGTTTACGGGGCAACGAAATGTTCCGTTACCAGCGTCTGCCGTCGCTGACGCTTCGTGTGTTCATCATCATCATAACCCGTTCGATGTGTTTCTTTTGGGCCTTGATGTTGCATATCGTTCTTGGAGAGCAGTTGAAATCACGCTGCAAATCGACGTGCCGAGCACCCTGTGAAAGTCGCCGCAGCACCTCCTCTTTTTGCGAAAGGGTAAGGCGGGTTCTTGACGCCCTGGATGCTGGTTCCGTTGTGCTCATTGTGTGATTAGTTGTTCGAAGATGCATAAGGTTGCTGGGATCTGTAAAAGAATGGAACCCGCTCTCTAAGGACGGCGACGACCATTGTGCTCCCGTGAACATACGTGTACACCTGTACAAAGCCGTGCCAAGCTATCAGAGGGTGCATTAAAGTCCAATATGCACTAACTAAAAGTGCACTAATTAAGAGACCCCCCCTGTATTACAGTGGGGACCACGATATAAGAGCACCCCGTGCCAACCCTTCATGCTGCTCTTAATCCGAGGTTGCTACTATTCAAGAACCTCGCACAGGATGCCCATTTTACTTCTTAGAACGCTGTAACGCCTCACCAATAAGTAGTTGCTTGGACCTGTGCACAGAAGCCCTCCCTCGGAAGTGCGCGAACACGCTTCTCACTCTCCGCAACAACATCCCTACCTCTGTTATATTGCAATCATGAGCAATTGTTTCTAGCGGTAGCAATAATGCATTCAGACCAACTGATGTCGGTATAGTGGCGGTCGGTATAGTGGCGCGTTCTTCCCCAATATATGTTGTTTCGTCACTAACCTCCTCCACAGCCGCGGAGATATGGAACAGGCGGACTGTGAGCGGGGCTTCTAAGAGCGTCTTAGAGCGTCTCCACCAGTGTCGTCGTGTGTGTCGTCCAAATCAGACAGGGTCCAAATTTTCTAAGAGGCGTTTGAAATACCCCGAGAAAAGGCCTGTGTGATTAGAATTACGGTGTCTGATGGGTCTTGAGGTTATGATACCGTGCCAAGCGAATGATGCTCTTACTGCGAGGTCGGTCTTATTCAAAGTGCTCTTATATCGCGGCCCCCCCCCCCCCCCCCCCCCCCCCCCCCCTGTATTGCCCAATCTAGAATTAGCAGTTGCTGAAAATTTCTTCTCTGTATTTATCACACCCCTTCACATCCTTCGTATGATATACCGTCAATAGAAAGTAAAGAAAAATAACTTTTCACTTGAGATATCTTTCAGAGGCCGCATAATCCGGGTTGGGGATGAGTGACCATGGACTGCTACAGTAACCACGTCACGGTTTCAAGAAAATCCGAGTCAAGTTGGCCCCGGATGCAGCCAAGAATGAAACTGAAGAAGTCGTTCGAAGATATTCATTTGCCCGGTCCCTTACGTTGCTTTATTATAAAAAAACTCGGTCAGTTCGTTGCGCCAAAATACGAACAGAGGGAACTCGAAACAACCTGCGCTTTTTGTTTCATGCTAAAGAACCCAGATAATTGCATTTGCTCGAAAGAGTTGTTGAGAGATGCATGTGCAGATATGCATTGTAGATGTGAGCATCAACATGTGCCGCCGTTTGCATGTGAAAGGACAATATGAAATGCTCAACCCTTCGCCCTCTAACTTTCTTTCACGATCGCCAGTCTTCTGAGTCCCTTGTGATTCCTTCCTGACATATATGTTTGCCGACACAACTTCTTCCTAGTAGGAATTTACACTTCATTGTCCTTTCGGAGGTCGCAGGCTCAGCGCTTCTAAAAGGCTGTGAGATCACTTAGATACTGAAAAAAAGGACCAGTGCCGTTATACGGAGGCCGAAAAAAAGCGGGCTTGCTTCGACAGAAGTGCAAATCCATTAAAACTGCCATGACAGTTTCTGTCACAGTCATAGATTAAGTTCTACAGACAGGGAACGATTAATACCCTCGCAGTTACTTCTTGTGAATATTGACTGACTGTTCATGCATAGCGACTCTTGAGAAAAGGTTTGCCAAACGATTAGTTCCCTTCATATACCAGAGCGGGAGCTTTTTGTGATTTGAAAAAAACAGAAGTTACCGAAAATTCAAACGCACCATCAGTCAAGACTTGAAGTGTATAAAGGTGAACATGATTACTCTGTCTTGCTCTTGGAACATACCTTGCGGTTGCTATCTAGCCCACTTCGCAACCCACAATATGAGTGCTTTTCCTCTTCTGTTTCTTGTGGTGCTCCGTTTAGTTTCAGCCAGCACGTCCCCAGGAGTTTCTCTTCTTTCCGAGAGACCAATTAACGCAGAGGTACCGACGGCACAGTTTCTCATTGCAGATAGGTTGAACGACCTCTATCCCAACTTCAATACCAGGGGCGGCGACGATGTGAAACTCAATTTGAACCATGTGTATAACTATATTGACGGTACCAAAACAGAACCTTCTACACACTTCGCTTCGTCAGCGAAGTCGCATCCGAATCAGCACGGGAAAGAGGGAGGTGCCATTCAGTTTGAGAGTAATGGAAAACTCAAAAACAAGCACCCCTCGAATGTGCAAAAGAAACCTCCTAGAACCTCTGTATCTTCCACTTCTTCCGGTGGGCCTACAAAATGTTCCACGCAGCGACGGGTTTGTGGATCCACATGTAGAGGGGGCACAAATAAGAGATCTAGCTGCGTCGTACAAGTTGGAGTTCCCAAAATCTGCCAGAAAGACGTCAAAATCTGGTTTGCATGTGCTGAATCGAATCCTAAGATGTGCACGTACGTCGAAAAGGAACCTTCTGTCTGCACAAGAGCCAAAACACGAAGGGTGCAGTGTCCAGACGAAAAGTATTCATGTGACCGCAAAATCACAGAAAAAGTCAAGTGTCACGGAAAGAGCAGTGAGTGTGAGAGGTGGAGTTCACTGCCTTGCAAAGAGCGCACTCGCAACTCGGAGAATAATCTGTGCCGCGTTCCGTCTGACCAATGCCATGAGTGCAAGGGAAACTTTGTATATGTGAAATGCAGGAGAAGGAAATGGTTCAGGACTGCTGTACCCTGCCCATTGAACCGGACGCCCAGCCCTGCACCTTCAAACTTGAACACCAATAGTTCGCCAAATGAACCTCCTCGAAACTCTCTCCAATACTCACATGGGAAAAATTCGCACAAGAAAAACTCGTCAGGAGTTGCGGGGTCCTCTTCCCCGGTTTTCCTTCCCTTTCCTGACAAAGGAGCACAAGTGGCAAGCATCCGTTGCTTCGCATCGTTTTTTGATGAGTTTCATTGCAAAGACACTCCGTCGGACTGCCATCCGACTGACAAGTCGAAGTTCGATGCCGAGAAGTGTACTGGCCACGCCTGCGCAGCATGTTCGAAACTTGATCAGATTCAAACATCACCTAAACTTAAGGTTTGGTGTCAAGCATTCTCCACGCGGTATTGTGAGGCCGAAGCCGCGACTCCTGGATCGCTGCGACAAGCGAGTTCCGTTCTTGGAGAGCATCTGTCGGGACTTCCCAACGATTCTAGTGACAACTGGTACGAGGACAACGTGATTCCCATGAGAGTTTCAGAAGTATCCGGCCGCTGTTTCAAGGATGAATCAAAAATGGTCTACACTGTTTGCGAAAAGAAAATGCCAGGACATCAAGTTTGCGTGAAGGGATGCCGTTTAAAAAAGAACTGCAAGAAGCAGGAGCTATCTAAACTGTACAAGGGGTACTGCAAGCACTACTTGCCACGATACTGCGACAACAAGCAGAAGAAAGCATGCACGCGCACACGACTAGTCAAACAGACTTGCTCGAAACCCGGAAAGAAGACCTGCAACGGAAAAGTGACGGAATCTTACGTTTGTTGGAAACCAAAGACGGTGAAGAAGCCTTGCAAACAGCAGGCTTGCCGTGGGATTTTCCAGTGCGCGAAACAGCGGTTCTTCAAGAAATGCTCCAGCATATCGACGAAGAAATATGTCTGTGGCATGAAAGAAGAAAAACAAGCAGCTTCATGTACTCAATCGACCGGATCGAACTGTACCCCAAAGTACTGCACGGTGAGGTCGTGTACCAGCAGCGCCCATTAAGAGTCGCGACGTTTTTTCGGTCACTTGTAGGAACATCAGCTTCCCAGACTCTCTGCGATGTCGTCGGATCTGCATGGTCGCGTATGTGACACTGGTTAGGACCGCGATTATCTGGCATGGAAATATGACTTGCCTCTAGGTTATCGTAGTACTCAGACCGATCCGTAGATTCATCCTTTGTTACTGTTTGTGGAAAAGTAAATGATGCATACAGATATTTCATCCTCTTCCGACGGATCTCCACAGTTCCGCTACAGAAATGCGCAGTTTCTTTGTTGCTCCTGGACAGATATATAGGTGATAAGTAGCTCCAGTCTGGCCCATCATGAACGGGCTCCTCCATAGAGATCGGTCATGGGGCTTTCCTTCCAGCACACAGGACAGTTTCGAGAATAAAGTCTCCTTTCTTCCCAGAAAATGCAACAAGGCTATACATGTAGGACTGGAAGATATTTCTTTTAGAGATGCAGGTCATCGTTTGGATGCGATGCCCTTCTTGATAATTCTACGTGATGTCACGCAGACGCACACTGGAAGGCCGTGGGTACCCCCCCCTCAAACTCCTGACGTGGCTTGCCGCAGAGCGCGTTGGCAGTAGTTGTCTCGCAACCTCGTCGTGGGCAAGGCAAAAAAAAAAAAAAAAAAAAAAAAGGCATGCTCTCGTAGTCTTGTTGTCTTTCAACGTTATCTTCGTTAGGAAGTGGACAATGGTGCAACAGGGAAGGTCAGAACTGGCGAACCGTTGAAGTACCACGCCTTGAAAGGCTAGACATGTGACAGTTAATGGGCGTGGGAATGCTTCAGGTGTGTCCGAGGTCAACCATCACGGGTTCGCGGATACTCTTGCTCGGGTCGCTGACGTCCTCGGGCTCTCCTCCTCCTGCAAGCGGCGACATTGGCTCCCTCTGCTCGGCGAGTCTCAGCGGCAAACCGAGATGGTTCCTCACCTCTACAAGTGCTCGGCGGACCACAGACACATGTTGCTGTAGCGCGGCCTCCATGTGGCGATACAGGCCATCCCTCCGGCCGGTGAAGGGGCACCCCAGGTCGCAAAACTCACACTCGACGACCTGGGCCGGGCAGTGCGGCAAGTGGGCCGGAACATCCTCGCGGCGCAACATGGTGACATCCGTGGAGTCGTGCGGGCTGATGAGGCAATGGTTGGGACAAAAGACGGTGGCGGACGGGCAAGCTTCCACATGGTCGGGCATCGCGCGGAGCAGGACGCGCGCGTCGCACAGTTGGCACTGCGAAAGGCGTTCCGCGCACACGTTCTCGTGGGCGGGCATGCCGATGAGGGGGATATCGCGGCGGGCGCAGACGTGGCAAGTGACGCATCGGAAGTCACACTCGGCTTGGTGGCGCGGCAGGTCGTGGACGGGGCCCTCCCAGCGGCAGCCCAGCGGGTGACGCAGGCGCTTGCGGATGGCACCGACCATGGCCTTCGCGCCGCCCGCGTCGCGGTTCTCGCAGCGGACGGTCAGGCGGGCGATGGTGCGCTGCATAAAGCGGTTGACGGACAGGTCGGCCTCCGTGAGGGAGGCCTGGTCGACCGGGCACGAGGCGTTGTTCTGCAGGCACGTGCGGATGCAGGACAGGCAGAAGACGTGGTCCTCGTGGCAGTTGGTGGGCGAGCTGGGGACGCGATTGCAGATGAAGCAGATTAGCTTTTGCAGGTGATCTTAATCCCGCTTGGGGAGCACGAAACGCTCGCGGTCCATGTGGAGCGAAGGTATGCGGGACGGGGAGGGTAGGGGGGGGGGGGGGATCAGGGAGACAGTGCTCGCCTGGGGTGTGGGGACAGCTTTCAAGCCTGACGCCTGTACTGCTGTATCCAGCATCGGCCCATTTACTCATGGTAGATACACGTCGTACACGTCGTACACGTCGAACACGTGCGTACATATTGAAAAGGCGCACGAGCACACGTCATGCATTGCTGGTGCCACGCGGCCTTCAGAACAAAATGACGACCTTACCGGCCGGCACGCCCTCCTCGGCGACAGCCATTGCCCTGGAGTACTCCTTGACTCCGAAGCTGGGTCCGTGGGGCACGCGTACGTGCGGCAAAAACCTTGCGGCCTCCTTGACGCGGGCGTGCGCGGCGTGGAGCGGCACGGTCGCGGTGCGCACGCGGCGCCTGCGGCACGCCTCGCGCAGCCGCGCCTGCCTACGCGCGCCGTGCAACGCCGCCTGCGGCGCGTGCTCGCCGGCCTGCATGATGCACCCGCCGCGCCGCACCATGCGCGTCAGACGGTGCGCGACGCCCGCCGCGTCGAACGCCACGCGCACGCGCCGCGACCCCAGCGCGGACGACAGCGTCCGCTGCGAACGGTCCACCACGAGCGCGGCGCCGAGCTCTGTGGGT
>NW_005179115.1:122917-124217 GCF_000350225.1 Chondrus crispus | reverse complement strand
TGTCGTATTTTCCACGTGTACATAGCTCCACCGGTACTTAACACCGCCGTCCCTCCTCCCACAGTATCTTAAACACGACCAAGGTCTTGAGTCCCTCCTACACGGACAAGCTGTCGCCGGGCGTTTTCCGAGCGCGCGCCACGCAGCCGGGGCGCGGCCGCTTTCGGACAAGTGGGCGCGCCGCAGCGCCGCGAGAGATGCCCGTGCGCATTCCCGAAATTGGCATTCCCAGACTCTCGTCTCTGTGACAGTCTCGCGCGTGACGTCATCGCGCGGCGCGCGCGCGCGCGCCCACTCTGTAAGCAAAGCCGTGCAAGGAGCGGCGCCCCGTCACGCCCGCCACGCGCGCGGCCGGCAAGAGCGCCCGCCCCCCCAGACCGAGCTCGGCGCGCGGCCGGCGGCATTACACCGGGCAACTAACTCTGCCGAACGTTGGTGTAAGTCGGCATTGGAAACCACCGGCGGCCCGCGCCACGCATGTCCAGCGGCCACGTTGCCCCGCGCAGGGTCGCCTGGCCAACCGCAGCCCCCCACGCGCGGCACGGCAGATCTCCGGCCGCCCGTTTCCTTCATACGTGCCCCCGGCTTTTTCTTTTCTTCGCCAAATTGCTTTTTCCCCCCGCTACTCCTCGCGCATCATGTCCTGCAAGACGTCCACGTCGCATCTGTTTAAACCCCCGCTCGCTTTTGTCGCCCACCCGCCCTGCGCACCTGCATTTGAACGGCGCACGAGTAGCCGCGCAGGAGCCGCCCGGGATCTCCGATCGTTGCCACGCGTGACGCGCTCCTCCCGCGTGACGGCGCGCGCCATCCAATCTCTCTCGCCGGGCCCACTTCTGCGCCGCCTCGCGTTGCGCGTTGCGTGTTTGGGGGGGGGGAAAGGGTTGGGCGGGGGCTGCGCGCGCTGCGCGCCGCTCTGTTTCCGCGGTGGGGGTGGTGTCCGTTGCGTCGTGCGGCAAATTCATGGGACTACTTGAGCGATACCTGGGGGCGTGCCCAATGGCGGGTCGCCACCTACGTCCCAACGGCAGCCGAACGGCCGCAAGTGTCCGACGGCTACCAGCCAAACTGCCCGATGTCTGCCCGTGCCGGCGGCGTTCTGTACGGCGCCACGTGGTCGCCGCCGATCTCCTGTCACGCGTTTCTCTGTTGTCAGCCAGCGAGCCCCCATCGCCCGCCAACCCACGCTTGCCGGTCCGTCCATGCCGTCGCCAGACTCCATTCCGCCCCCCTCCGCTTGTAAGCTGTACAAGCTCACACAACTCAACGCGGACAAAAACCCAACTCCCCCACCCCCTGC
>NW_005179115.1:105599-122851 GCF_000350225.1 Chondrus crispus | reverse complement strand
TGTCGCCCTCCTTCGAGACTACTGCCACTGCTCATCCCGTATCTCCCCCGCCCCGCTTGCCTCCTCGCGACCGCTCACACCGATTCAATTCCCGTTTCACTCCCCTTCCCCCCGTGGTACACGCCAAGACTACCACCCGCTCCTAAACCACATTCCGCTCCCTTTCTCCTCCGTCCACTGTCTGACTTTTATTATTATTCCCCATTATCCATTCCCAACCGAAACTCTCTCTCCTCACATCAACTTGCGTCTCTATCCATCTCCCACGTCTGCCCCTTCTTTCTCCACATTCCCCCAATCCACCGTCTCCCTCTTTCCTCCCCATTCCTTGACTCCCCTCCCCGCCCCTCTCCCCTTCGTCCACCATGGCCAAGCAACCCAAGTCCTGGCTCGGCCGTCACCTCCAGCGTCTCGAACCCGCACTTCAGCACGACGGCTTCGCCTACACCTTCACCATTGTTTTCCTTCTGGTCAACGTCATCATCTTTTTCGTCGGCGCCGCCCCAGCATGGCTTGCCAACAGCGAAGAAGGCCTCGCTCTACGCCTCGCCGCCTCTTCAGCACGAGGCGGCGGAGCCATGCTCAATCTCGACGCCGCCCTCGTCATTCTCGTCGCCTCGCGCTCGCTCATGACATATTTGAGACGCACCCCGCTTAACATGATCGTCCCTTTCGATAAGGCCATGCCCGCTTTTCATTCGCTCGTCGGAAATGTCCTCGTTGTCGCAACTGTCATCCACACTCTCGGCCATATTGTCAGGTATTCCTTGTTGAGGGAATGGGGTGGCGGCATCTTGGGTCCTACTAGTCTGGCCTTCTCTGGCTCGTTTTTGGTAATTGTCGTCCTTTCTATGAAGATCACCGCCCTCAAATCCCTACGGAAGAGGTCTTATGAGACTTTCTATTGGGTTCACAGCCTGGGCTTGTTTTTCTTCTTCGCCCTCTTGATCATGCATGGCTCCCACAATGGCCAGGCAAAGACATTCATGTACATCTTGGCCCCGCTCACCATCTACATCATCGACAGACTCGTCCGCTTGTTTCGCGAGAAGGGCTCCCAACTCATCTTGCGCAAGGAGCATCGTCTTTGCAAGGGAACCGATATGGTCCGTCTCAGCATCCCGAGAACCTTCACCTACCTTCCTGGTCAGTACTGCGACATCAAGGTCCCGCTTGTCAGCACTCTTGAATGGCATCCTTTCACTATCGCCAGTTCTCCGCATGAAAACGAAATGCTTTTCTACATCAAGGTCAACGGCGATTGGACCCAAAAGCTCTACGACCGCATTCAGCAACACGAAAAGGATCATGACGAGATCCAAGTTCATGTCCGCGGTCCTTACGGAGCTCCCGCCCAGCATGTCGGTCAGTACGAGCATGTCGTTCTTATCAGTGGTGGTGTGGGCGCCACCCCATTTTGCGCTATTACAAAGTACGCACATCATTGGATTCTCAACTACACGCAACGGGGCGCGGAGGCCTCGAACACTGTTTCCGCCGCCTTCACTAGAAACCAAAGCGTCGTGGGGACATCAAGCGTACCGGGCACGCCAACCAAGAATGCATCCGGATACTCCTCAGTCCAGCGTTCCAACAACCCATCCAGGAATATGTCGAGGAACCAAAGCGGAAACAACTTTCCACACAATATATCGAGAAACTTTTCGAGGAATAGATCAACCAATGGATCGAGGCCAGTGTCTAGGTCAGGTTCTGGGCGTCTCGACCCATACGGCCCCAGAAATATGTCGCGGTCGGGATCCGGAAGGACAATGTCGAGACCTCATTCTGGTCACTTAGAGCGCTTTAACTCGGGCCATATGGATCGCGTTAGTTCGACCAGGACGAATGATAGTATTGGCCTTATCATTCACGAGCAGAGGCAGAACCAGCCTTTCGGCCCTACCCCTTCGATGCAACATCTTGCAGCAGCTAGCCCGCCAGAGGATATGCATATCACGATACCGAGCAGCAACGAGAGCGCAGATGATAGCATAATACGCACCTATATCGACAACGAAGTCCTTCCAGAGGACTACGATGAGGCTCTCGGAAACCCTGAGGCACCGATTCCAGATCGGCGGGCAGCAGCGTTGGACGCCGAAGGCCCTGCAAAGGAGAAGCAGCAGATGTTTGAGCTCATCAAGGAGTATGAATCGACCGCAGATCTGTTTGATGATGACTTTGAAGACACTCCTGGGACAGATCCCTTGAAGGCAGGAGGAAATGAATATGTTGGAACAGGCATACTCGAAGATGGGGGAATGGATCTTGATCCGGTGGACCTGGAGGCCGGCGGTGTGGAACTCGAGGACCAGATTCTCGAGCAGCAGACAGCTTCGAACGCATACAACATGCTAGGTATGAGTTTCGGCCCGCTTGCCATGCTCAGGCACATGCACGCGCAGGAAGATTCCAAGGTTCGGTCTAGCGTAGTACGAGCGTCAATGAATCTGATGGATGATGCGATTGATGCTGCTGTTTGGCAGGATCGCCTGTTATTCTATCTGCATTCGGTGACGTTGAACTGGATTTTGCTGTGGGTCATGCTCTTAAGGTTTTCTCTTGTTGCGATGGGATACATCACAAAACAGTTCTTCACAGACCAACGAGGGCTTGGAATTTTTGCTACCCACGCGATGAATTCCGTTGATCTTGTGTCAGCAATCTTCATCACGATTCCTGTCGTCGGTGCCGTCATCATGGAGATTTACCTGCATGGCCCCAAGGAATTTATGTCTGACAACATTGGAAACTGTTTTGATCTATTTGTGCTGGTGCCGCTGTTGCTTGGTTGCATCCTACTGCACGTCCTGGACCTAGCCAGTGTAGGAATTAATATTCAGCACATGTCCAACGTGATTGTGTTCGTCATCTGGCCAATTTTAAGCCTCACCCTCCTCTGGCGCATTGGTCGAACGATCGGATCGCGAGTCTTGCTCGCCCAGTACTTCAAGTCGACACATGCGCAAACAAAATCACTCGACTATATTTGGGTGAGCAAAACGCATCAAGATGACACGTGGCTAATTGAGGAACTTCTGCCCCTGGCCGAGTCAAACATTGTCCGCCTGCACCGCTTCATCACACGACATGGTCCAAAAACCGAGCCCTGGATGCTCGATTACGAAAAAATCCCCCTCAACACAACGTACTCTCGTCCCGATTGGGATGACGTTTTTGGAAGTCTTGTCGAGAGATCTAAGAGCGGCTCGGTGATTGGTGTATTCTTTTGTGGACCGGATAGTATGGCGCGAATGGTGCAGCAAGCAGCCATGAACGCCATGACGAAAAGCCTGGACAATGCCTATCAAAGGGGGTATATGCAAAAGGGCGGCCGTGCATATGGGCGAGAGGAGGAGTTGGGGTTTGCAAAATCAGGGGCAGGCAGAGGAGGCGGGCTCGGGAAGATGACAGAACGCGTGGGAATTGGAAGGAGAGGTGCAAGTGGACGGAAGCCTGGAAGTCCACTACCTGATGACAATCTAGACGCATCAGCGTATGGTTGCAGCGTACGAATATCTGTGAGGGTGGAAAATTTCACGTGAAGCAATTGAATTTTTTTGAATGCTGTGACATTGATAAGCATACCGTGGCGTATGGCAGTGCGGAGAGTAGGTTAGAAATTAACGCAGAAAAGACTGTCGGCAATTTGTACAGAGACGTCTGATGTTGATGTTATGCGCCCGGCACTTACACATGGTGCGAATAGTACTAGGATATATATGAAAGCCTGCAGGCACCTTTTTTCTATGCAGGGTGCGGCAGTTCCACACTTGCTCCGAGAAATGCAGCCGAGAAAAGGATTTGAATTCATCATGGCTTGAAATCAAGATGAACCACGAGACTAGCGTTTGAGCGTCTGCGCGCAGTGTCAAGAAAGGTATAAGAAACTTTTGAATTACCTGACTGTATCATTGGGGCACTTGCTGCCTGTAGCAGTGGTGTATCAGGTAGATAAACGGTGTCTATCTACGAGCATTTTGACCAAACTGCGCTGCTCTTGGCTACTGCAAAGCAATATGGCTAAAGTGTTTGTGACCCATCAGGTTGATTCCAAACGCTGTGCTTGTGAGGTCGGCGGGCTGTACGTTGAGTGGTGTCGGCGAGTTGTACAGTACGTTGAGTAGTCTGGGCTTGCAGGACGCAGGGTTGCGGATGATGTAGTGTCCAATAATTCCACGTTTGGGAGGTTGCATGAACACTGTCGAGCATCCCCAGCTTAGCGCTCTGTTCAGTTATTGAAGCAAAAATTTCTTGATTTCGAAAGATGAGCTGTCAAAAGATGACTGAAGCACATCTATTGGAAGTAGAGAAGTGGAAGTGACGGGAGAAAATGGGCAGCCGGAGCGGCATACTGAACATGCAACCTGTCGCTGTGCACCGACAAGCGAGCGGAGGCAGAGGCAGTACAGAGTTGTCAGAGACAGCGATTATCAGCCGCCGGAGCAAGCGATATCGGGACGACTGAAAAAGCACTCTAGCCTAGTGGTTAAAACCACGGCTACGGAAGTCGAGGTACCGAGGAAGTCGAGGTACAGAACCGAGGAAGTCGAGGTACAGAACCGTCCGTGGAAGTCGAGGTACCCAAGGGTACCGTACCGGGCTCGAACCCGGGCTCTGACATCCCAGCGTCCTAAGGATGACGTCTTTAAAAGCCCGGCCGCAGACGCTTTTGTGATTGAATTTTGAAGGTATTTTCCGGAGAGAATTTACCGCTAAATGCGGGTTTCCTGTCGCACGGTTGTTGCCCAAATGGTGCCTAGATGTTGGGAGATGTGGGTTGAGCACCTGGATAGTATGATCGCAAAGACGTTGCTTACTGTACTTGTAGTAAGTTGGTCAGACGGAGGCCCTTGTCATTTACAGTAGGATGTAAGGTTGGTATATCACCGCTAGGACACCGCCCTGTCTTTAAAAATAAAGTTAATCCATTTCGATATCGAGGGGATGACACTGTATGCAGTAGTACAGAGAAAGTGCAAGTCTTGTGTGGCGTAGATTGGCGGTATGCATTGAGCTCTTATCAGTTCTGGACTTGTGGAGTGAGGCGATATCCCGTAAACAGCGAAGTGAACTTGTTGTGTACGGTCCCGTGCGTTTTGTGCGGAAGGGTGGGATGGATGCTAGCTGAGCAAAGGTGTTTGAATAAATAGATTTCTGATTAAAATGAGCAACGGAGGGCATTGTTGGGAAGATGCAACAGGCAGAGGTGATTGAGACTGGCGACTCACCGCTTGTTCTCGCCACTCAAGGCTTGTCCATAGAGGATACTATTCGAGCACTCGACGTGGCAGAGTTCTCATACAGATTTCCTACACCGCGGTCCTGAGAGGTAGTGCATTACACACGTGTAATTCTGCCATGTTGGCAGCTGAGTGAAAAATATCGATATTTCATATAACTTTACGGAAGGACTGTGTAGTGCGCAAGTGTGCAAGTGAGTTATTTCAAGGCAAAATGACTTCGGTCCCCGCTGTACAGGACTGTATCTCTGGTGACTCGAGAGCGCTTTGTTTAGAAACGCAATGCTGTTAAATGCACATGCATCCACGCCTCGCGTCATGCTCATCCTGTGACTTGTAGCTTCAGGGCACCCATTTTGAGTGCTTTCATCAACGAGCCAATCCAAATGTGACCCAGCTCACGCCCCAACACGGCCTCGCTGGATACATCCCCATTCCATCCCAAACCGCCACACCGCCTCCTTCTCCCCTCATCAGAACCTCCTTCCATTTTCGACCCCCACTTCTTATTCGTCTGTCACATCATACGCTTCTCTATTTACCCGATTACACTTCCAGACGCACCCATCGCACTCGTCCCTCCCCTGAATTTTTTGCTCCCCTAGGGGAGGGGAGCAAAAAATTCAGGGCCCACCCCCGCTGAATTCCTCCATCTGTCAGAGGCGAGCCTGAAATCGCCGGATTGTTTCCAACCAACCTGCGAAGAAGATACCGGATTGCACTGTATACTGTAGGTCATCTTGGCGTGTGCATCCAAGCATTTCAAGCACTGTCTCCACCTTGTCTTGAAGCAATTTCGTTGCTGTCGGTTCCTTTGCTTCGATCCGATGCTGTCATGCATAACGCTGTCATGCAAGAATCGCTCGGATGTTACTCCAAAGTTAGCCGTTGTTTTATTTGTAGACATCAAGACTGATACAAGTCACCACCGCTCCGCCACAACAACCTATACTGCCGAAAGTAACAAGCACTACGCGAAAAAAAGAGTTACTACAACTATGAGCTTCCAGCGCACTGCTCGGCCGGATTGAGAAGCGACCCAATTCGCATCATCGCCCGTGGTGATTCACGTGATGATGGCTTTTGAGTGAGTAATTGCTCTACGGCCGGAATGTGCGCCAAATCACGGCCTATACCATGCATCGCCCCGGGTACCTCGACCTCATCCATGCTTTTCCGTCTCCAAGTGTTGATATATTCCCGTGCAATGCCCGCATTCTTCTTCGCTTTCTCTCTGTTTTCCGCAGCACATCTCGCCTTCATTCCCCTTTCCAACATTCGCTTCCTACGATGAGCGAGTCCCCCGACAGTCCGGGCGCATCGCGAAGAGCAGAATCGACCAGCACCGAACGATCCATCGTGCGAGCTACCGCATGTCTCACAATGCTTCGTGAAAAGCCCAGACGCCGAATCAGTCCGTGGTAGAATTCTCGTGTAGCCGTAGATGGCGTAGGGGGGCGTCGGTGGTGCCACATCTGTTGGCGAGTACAGATCGGGTCGCCTACCATTACCATCAAGTAATGACTCATGTCCTCTTGAGCGGGCCGGCGATGGGTCGTGCAATCGAGTAGACTGCGGGATCAAAGGAGCGTGGTTAGTGGGATGGCTGAAAGCAGGTGGTGTGAAATAGTTTAGCGAAGGGAGAACGAGAGGAGACTGCTTCATCATGTTTGCAGGGAGTAAAGTCGAAGACGACGGTAGTCTCGAGTGTTGGGAGTAAAGTGAAGACCGGCACGAAGCAATGTCGTGGATGCGCGCAGAGGAATAATTGCATTGCCTTATAAGTACTCACAGATTCAGGCTCGCCTGGTACATGGGAGCAAGAGCGGATTTCAATTCGAAGGTTTCTCAGAAAAAAGAAAGAGAAAACAACAGTCCAGCCGCAACATAGTTGTACGAAAGTTCATCACACGGCCTTGCTGATAGGGTAGTGTAAAGAACCATCTGCGGTACGCACCGTGACGTACTCTCTAGGCGACATGCCATGGCATTGGCTAACGGTCGATTTGAGGATTATCATCACATTGTCATACAAGCCAGTATTGATAGTGCAGACTCATCGAATTTCTTGGAAAGCCCTCAATCCGGGCCAATCGCACAGGCCAGTGTGCCCCTCTGCCGCCCCATCACACTTTCTTCACCTAATCGTTTACCTCCAGCATGTTGTCCAACTTGGGTACCGCTTCAATCAGGCAACGTTTTAGTCCGAACCACCCAATGGGTATTTACCGTCTTTCATCATTCCTTGCCTTCTCATAAAACTCAATCGCGTATGTCGGAACTACCAACCAAAACCACCACGTTCTTCAGAGTCGTTCACCAGTTTGCAGTAACGAGAGGAACGGCCCACAGTCATTTTGACGAAAATTAACTACAGGTGGCGCTGTGCGGGACCCCAAACACAATCTCTCGCGTAAGCTTCTTCGGCCAAATTTTCCTCCTCCATGACTTATGTGTTGACATATCCTGACATCAGGACGGAGACATCCCTCCAGTGAGCTGACAAAATCCACTCATAAATTAAATCAGGCCATTCGTGCATGACAAAGAGAGGTCCCCCCTGCGGTCATACAGTATTGAAAGGGGCCGTATATGGAAACCAGACCCGAGTTTCACATCGCAATGAACTTTTTTCCTCAAGCGCCAAAACAGTCATAACGAATAGGTAGAAGGAAACTTCCAGGCTACCAGGAGGCGCCTCTTGCTTTCTGCTTGGTTAGACGCATGGCGTCATTTTTCTTGAAAAGCTTTCGGCCACCGCCGACAGCTACTTGAGCTCTTCTTGAATATAAACAAGCTCCATTCTGTGTGGTCCGCGAACACACCCTCTCAAACGAATCCACGAAGCTGTTGTCCACACTTCGCCCTGCTGATTAAATTCCACGAATTTTCTCTGGTCCGCTACAGTATAAAGTGCAGTTTAAAGTGCCGTTTGAAAATCCAAGCCAGTTTGCTGACACGAGAACATACAAACCAAGCAAACAGGTTTTGCACAGCAGAGTAATGACGAAACCTCATCAAGACGCTTCTTTTTGATGCTACCGAAATGGCCTTACGATGGGAAGATGGGTAGTATATTCCTTGTGCGCACTCCTCTAAGTACAGTACAACGCATGGTGGTGCAGTATGCTTATGTAATGACACATCAGTTCCTTCTACTGTACTTTGCACGCCCTTTCCACGCCATAGAAGAAGTGTCATCATGGAAATGGTATCCCATGAAATACTTCGTGCATCGAAGCCGTACGCATCGCCTACCTCAAAATCATTCTGAAAGGGGCAATTCAGTATTTGCCTCTGTTCACAGCGGTCGTTATGAGTCCCACACACAATACAATACAAACCAATAAACAGCAACACTTTGCTGATGAGAATCAAAATTAGTGTGGTATCGTTGCGGGTTTAACATTCGGTGATTAAATTACGTAGTTCTAACATCTTTTTTGCAGTCTGGTCCAGATTTACACACCCTTGTTTCCAAGTGTGTGACTTACCATGTCTGCCAGCAAACACAGAATCACATTTCTACGACGAAACGACTTTTTGACCACCGTAGGGAGTGCAAAGTTCGTTCCTGGCTTTCGAGTGTGAAGTATAAACGTGGTGTAAAGTTTACTTAGTCTGCTAAATGTGACATTCAAAGCTATCGATTTTAAAGACATGCGGACAACCTCCTTCTACAGTAGGTATGCCAACCTAGGGGAGCCCTTCTATTGTGCGTTAGGGTGGAAGATCTCCTTCTCTCCACACTTATGGTTTTATGCCTTTGAATGGCCGAAGAAAAACTGTGACAGTGATCCCGCTATCCAATCCTGTATGTCAAACAACTATCTCTGAACAGAGCATTTCGTCACGCTCTGTGAGGATCGAAACTGCCCTCGACATGACCTAGAATACTTTTTTCTGTTCAGCCCAATCGATTTCAGCCGAGGCCGAACTTCAACTGTACTCATCAATCAAACGATCTCGATAGATTTACAGAGCAGAGGATACAGATTTGGGCATTGCGTGCACATGCTTCGGCGGTGTTTGGCTTTTCAGATGAAGGACACTTTCAACTTCCTCCATTTTGACTTGCATATGCTTGACAAGAGTGTGAAACTTATGCCCGACAAAAGAATTGATGTCTGCGTTTCGGCAGAACACAAAACCCGGAGAGAGATACACGCGCTTCCTTGTAACTTAACGAAAAACTGGATGCCGGAAAACACTTTTGAGATCCCTTCGAAAGTTGTTTCTCCGCCATCTTCGGAACCAAGCACGTTTTATAAAAAATAGTTGCATATAGATTCTGCGGGTTGTGGGCTTTTATTGTAGTTAGAAATGACATCGAAGTGATATCTCGGGCTCTAAACTTAAAGGGAGTTCTGACGAGCATTGGAATCCATAGAATCAAATTAATTTATGCACTTTGCGCTTTAAAAGTTGATCCTCTATCAAGTAGAACACCACTTGTCCAGTCCAGCTAGATGCCATACTACTGTGCATACAAACTACGGTCAGTCCTCCCAATAGTACTCCCCCGATAGTACAGTAGTAAAACCCTCAGTATGAATACCACCCGCCTTTCCAGCAAGAAAACGTGTCATTTGAGATGCTATAGGCAGGTCATCTGAATATGGATACAGTATAGTGTTGTGATTTCGTAAAGCACATTGAATATTTATTGAATTTTTGAAGTAACACCATTTCGATTAAGGATAGTCGTCGCAGTACAGTACATGTAGCCAACAGCTATGTGCTGTACGATCGACTCCTGCCTTTGTATCTCAACCTCGAACAGGTTTTGCATAGCGCGTTCGCTCGGGGTTGGAAAACGCACAATATGGATTGTGAGACGTCAGGTGTGTGAGGAGTTCCGTCAAACGAGAATCAGCGATTTTTTTAGGACAGTGTTATGATAATCACGCCTCTCGTAGTGATAAACCTCTGTGTATGGATATTGTCGTCCTACGAACGGCACTCTTATTCGGAGGTTGCACTGAAGTACTGTACGAGTCGGAGGTGCGATGAAAGTCCAGTCTCTCCTCAAGATCACATTTGCAGTTTCACGAAATCAATCCGGTTGCCGCATGCAAGAAGACTACATCGAGACGAGACTTGGTGTAAAGTACGTCTAAACGGGTCTTCAAATTTGCTTGGCAAGCCTTCGATTGTATTGGATACCCATGCATTTTGATGTATTCATCCTGTCTACGCGAGAAGTTGAGGAAGAGACTCGTCTGTTGAAGCTGAATTTAAGTTGGACCTCCTGATCGCAATGAAGCTAGTGCAACCACTGCCCAGTAACGTCTAACGTGGCACGATGAGGGCAAAATGCTTGGCAAAATGAAGAGTGTGAGCTTCATATGCTCGTCCTTCAAAAGCCATGGCCAATTGCTAACTCTTTTTAGATATGATACTGATATCTGTAACGACTCGCGGGGTCGCGCTCGTGGAACTCGCTTCTCCAAACTAGAGGGGAAGTGCGCACAGTATCGGCAAGTCACTCTGCCTCCTCTTTCTCTGGAGAGTGCCGCACTTTACTCTATAAAGTGTTGTACTCCTTTTCAGGACAGGAGCTCCAATTCCACGCCCGTGGCATGTGGTGCCAACGGGCGCGACCCTTTTCAAAATACTACTGTCGGTGACGCCTGAAAGGTCGCCTCCGAATGTTCTCATCAGACGCATAATTAAAAGGTTCGGGATATTACAGTGCCCCAATACTTTGTTTCTGAACAAAGTATTTAGTTGAAACCGCATTGCGTCTGAGCCTTTTGCTTCATGTCTCGATTTCCTTCTGTACACAAAAAGTCCTCTAGGACTCCTGGCAAGTCCTCTAACACCTGCGAGAGCGGCTCCCATGTTCTATCAATTAGGTCCGGGAGACCTTCCCATTCTACCATGACGCGGATTCCATCATGGGCCTCTGTGATGCCGCGCAACGCCAATGCCTTCTGATACGTAGTTTCAGTGTGCTCTGCAGCTCGCAAGAGTGCTTCGTCGACAGGTTTCCCGTGCATATCAGCTCTATACAAGATAAGCCGTCTGCAATGCACCGTTTCCCGCTTCCCGCTCAATAGACTCTCGACTTCATAAACAGACTCACTCTGACAATTCAGGACGCGGCGCGGCCCCCGCCAAGTGAAACTCAATTTGTGCCCAGAGCTTCCGGCTTGTCTAACTAGGACAAAATCCCCCACTTGAAAGTTAACAGGCTTCACGTTTGTCTTGCGGTTGTGAAGTTGGACACTCCTCTTCCGCTGAGCAGTGGAAATGCCCGATACTTCTCTATGCATGGCACTTAGCGCGTTTTGCAAAGCTGTAACGCCAATGATTTTTCGAACTGCGATTTCATTCTCCGATCTGGCATGGCGAAGGTTCTGTATGGGCATCGCCCGTAGCAAGGGACGCTTCGGTAAATGTCCTGTGAACACTTCGAGCGGCGACCGGTAAACCCCAGGAATTTTTACGTTTCTCAGGCCTAATCGCTGTGATGGGGAGTGGTTGAGGACACTCTGCACACACTCTGTCACTGCCGGCCAGTCTTCAGCCGCCAGCCGCCACTCGCTCGTCATCGCTTTACAGGCCCGTATCACCTCGCGACACACGCGCTCGACTGAGCCGTTTGCCCATGGAGAATATGCTGTTGTGAAGTGATGCCGGGTTCTTGCCTCTTCAGTTAGTTGAGAAACCAGTTGATTTTTGAAGTGTGTCCCCTGATCGGTGCACAGCCACTCCATTGAGCCAAAACACCCGATCCAAACGGAGAAAGCCTCTGCAGCAGCCTGACTGGTTGCCTCCTCGGTTGGCCACAGCCACACATATCCGGATAGGTCGTCTTTTATGATGAGAATGTACCGCTTGTTATCTGTTCCTTTTCCCATGTAGAGAAAATCGGCATGGATTACCTCATTCGGATGCTCTCCATGCAGCGCATGTAATAGTGGTCGGGGAACCAAATTTCCGGACCTGGTCATGATACAATGTAGACATCCACGAACGAGCTCGTCTGAGTCCTTGCTCATATTTTTCCACCAAAATCCTTCTTGCAGAATGCTCATGGTTGCCTTTATGCCACGGTGCCCGATCGTTCCACAGTGAGAGCCAACCAACACCTTGAGCTGCAGCTCAAGGTCGTCGTCAGGAATCCAAATCCGGCCTTTTCGCTTCCATAGGCTGTCCTTGTCGTCCATGGTTAGGCCATCTTTGTTGGACTGAGATGCTGCCTGAGACGCTTTATAAACATCTAATGTCGGCATATCAAAGTCACTTGATGACGGAACGATCTGCTGGGCAGTCTCCAGAAAAAGACTGCATACAGATTTCATAGATGTTTCTCTACGGTATCCGCGAACCCACCGGGTGAGAATATCAGCAAACACGTTAGCAGCACCACTTATGTGCTCAATTAGGTAGTCGAAACGGGATAGAAAAAGAGCCCAGCGCTGCACTTTCGAGACGATATGGTGTCCGAGGGCAGGCTCAAGAGCTAAAGGTGCAAAGACAAACAGCAAGTTACGATGGTCGGTAAAGACCCGAGGTGGCTTCTCGCGAAGAAATAGGTAGTCAAGCTTTTGAAAAGTTTGGAAGATGGCAAAGCCTTCTTTTTCGAAAGTAGACCACCCAAGTTCTGCTCCCTTGAAGCCAGACCCTAGGAAGGCAAGGGGTTCATGTCTTTGATCTGCAAGAGGCAAAGACAGTTGCTTCTTGTCCACTTGTGTCACGACGGCGGACCAGTACCTATCAGATGCATCTGTATAAATACATACTTCCTTATGTGGAAGGGGGTATGATAGCTTGACGGCCTTGCGCAGTGTGTCCTGTAGTTGAGAGAAGCATTTCTCCTCAGTAGGCCCCCAGGACAGACTGCTCAAGGTAATATTTCGAATGGCCCTTTTGGATCGCTTGCCAGCTCTAGTGTAGGCTGCCTCGAGAGCGTTCGTCAGAGGAGCACATCGGCTTGCAAAATCGGGAATGGCAAGAGACATCCAACGGCAGCAGTGGATAAACTCAGATAGTTCCACTGCCGTTTTGGGCATATCCATATCTTTCAACCCCTCAAGGCGGGAGGGGTCCATTTTGTAACCATCTGCTGCCACGATGCGCCCGCACCACTTAATGCTTGTTGCGAAAAACACACACTTTCTTGCGGAAAGAAAAAGATTACGCGTGGCACATATCTCGAAAAACGTCTCGAGATATGAAAGAAGGTTATCTTCGGTAGCAGCATGAAGGTTGAAGTCATCTATCCAGGCCTTCATGTTGTCCCTTAATGAAGAAAAAAGTGGCTCTACAGTACTCTGAAAATGAGCCGTCGCGTTAGCCAGGCCAGGCAACACCCTTTTCGATGCAATCACGCGCTTCGGTGTTACTATACCGCACGCGCCGTAAGAATCGGGGTGTAGAGGGAGTTGCCAGAATCCGGAGGCAAAGTCCAGGCAGGAAAAACATGTACTGCCTGCAAAATCGTGTACCTCGGAATTGAGGTGTGGCATCGGCCATCCTTCCTTCACCGTTGCAGCATTGACAGGACGAAGGTCGATCGCCATGCGATAGGCGGCTCTCCCGCCTTTGGGGACCAGCAGAGGGGCAGATTGCCACTCTGCAGTAGGCATGTCAAAACAAAAGCCCATCTCGACAAGTGTATCCACATACTTGTCAAGAAATACCCTCTGCTCGTGTGAGTAGCGACGTGCTTTCACTCTGACAGGGGATTTGCCCGGTTGAAGTCTGACTCTCATAGGCTTGACGTCGGCTGGTAGGGACTTTCCCAGCCGAAGCCGAAAACCGACTTATATCGGGATAAAAGTGCGGTGAGTCTGGCTCCTCCGTCTGAAGATAGACCGTTGGATATCGCCTCATCGACCTTTTTCTTCAGAGCTTGATCCAAATCCTCCTTTGGGTCGTCCCCCAGGTCGACGTAAACGTCGCTGTCCTCAAGCATGTCAGCATCAGCACCACCCCCACTGTGGTACGTACTACCATATTCGAGCCCACGCTCATACAAAAGGCTATGGATGGACCCTGCTGCAGCATTTGCACCATCTAGGTTTGCTCTGCGCAACATATCTGGTATGTTGAGCACACCATTGTTGCGGTCGCATGCCGCCGCCATCAGCAAACGATTGTCTAAACCAATGGCTGAAAGGACCTTTCTTCCAATTATGACGTACTTCGTTTCCTTATCGCTGACCAACCACTCTATTCCCCGCATCAGCATGTTTGTCCCGTGGCGAATTCTCAACATGACATCGGAGTTCACTTTTCGAGAACAACATAGCGGTTCTGCTTCTAAAAGAGCGTTACTGTACCGCAACGCTCCGCCCAAATCCTCGGGGTTTAGAGTGTTGTCAGCATCTGCCATCAGCTTGAACACATTTGGTGGGATCACATTAATGTCTGACCCTTGATCAGCAAGCACTACACAAACGACAGCTCCATCGCAAAACGTTGCTGAAAAGAGTGAGGAGTTGTCATTTAAATCATGCTCACCAACAACTCCCACTGAACCGTCTTTTCCTTTTCGGTCAGAGAACCTGAATCTTTTATCTCCTTTCTGTTTCTTTTTCGAATCATAATAGGTGGACAAAAGTTCTTTCTTACGAGTTTCATTCGTATTCTGGCACTCGTTCATGAAATGGTATTCAGAACAAGATTTGTTGAGGCAAGCCGGGCGATCCCTTTTGCCTCTACTTTTATGCTTAGAGGCATCAGCAGCACCACTCTTACGTTCCCTCCATTTCTCATTCTTGGTCTTCATTGCTCGACGATCCTTGGCTCTGGTTCTATTTGCTCTGTCCAAGTCATCATCTGAGTCCGAGAAAGAAGATTGAGGATTGAAACGTCTGGCAGCCTCATATCGATCAATCTGTTTTGCTTCCCTAACTAGCTCACGCATGAAAGCGTTGTAGTTTTTCTTGAAGCCCTCCTCCTTTCTCAACTTTATTGTCAACAAGAGTCGATTTCGGAGTTGATCATGTGTGACACGTTTAAGAACGTGCCCAACAGCCAACTGAGGCTGTTTCTGAATGAAAGCTGAGTATCCGAGATTGTCCAAAGTCGTAGCATACTGTCCTAAAGTCAGGACCTGCATCTCCAGACTCATATGCTTGGGACCATGCTCCATGCGGACCTGCCTGAGATCCCGCTCGATCTGGCCCAAGTCATACTCAGCGGGATTGACATGTGCGCGTTCCTCCACACATGCCTTCAAATGTTCCTCTGATATCTCTTCCACAGTATCGGCAGGGACCCACTGTGCTTTGACAAACATGTCCAGCACGGGTTTGGCGATAGAATTGCGATACGTAGTCAGTGGAACACTGACTCCACTTTCTTCATTTTTCTCAGTGATCATGCGTTCATACACCTCTCGGCGTTGTTTGTATCGAACAAAGTCTTTTGTTCCGATGCCTTTCAGGCGCGGAGCTTCCACAGACTCTACAATAGTCTGATGGACAGTGTCGTGTCCAGTAGCGGCCGTTCCGGCCGCCTCTTCCTCAGTCATTGTCCAGACAAGGCGGTTCTCGTAGCAAAACCTCGCAAGCTATTCGCGAGTAATTACTGTAACGACTCGCGGGGTCGCGCTCGTGGAACTCGCTTCTCCAAACTAGAGGGGAAGCGCGCACAGTATCGGCAAGTCACTCTGCCTCCTCTTTCTCTGGAGAGTGCCGCACTTTACTCTATAAAGTATTGTCCTCCTTTTCAGGACAGGAGCTCCAATTCCACGCCCGTGGCATGTGGTGCCAACGGGCGCGACCCTTTTCAAAATACTACTGTCGGTGACGCCTGAAAGGTCGCCTCCGAATGTTCTCATCAGACGCATAATTAAAAGGTTCGGGATATTACATATCAATACAGCAGCAAAATTCAACGAGACTGAGAGGGTACACTGTATCGTACTGCAGCGCACGTAGGGGGCAACAAAAGGGAATTGCTGTAGCTGAGTCAGTGTTACAAAAATGTTGGAAATACCTGACTCATTACTGCAGTTGCAATGTTTTTTTTGGCGTGCAAGCAATGCAAGGCAAATTCTCTGCTGTTTTGCTCAAGGCACCGTCGTTAGGATGTTGATTCCTTAGTGGTTTGTATCATAGCCGTACCAGAGTTGAGATTTCAACGCCTAACCAGTGCAATGCTCACAACCTCGGCCTCCGTTTCAAGATGCACAAAGGCATGTATGCTGAATGGAGAAGCAGCAATACAGTTACCCTAAGCTTTGACTACTGCACTCTCTTCGGTGTTGAAAACATTGCATGAGTGAGAGCTTCAGGTCTGTAAAGCGACACCGGAAATTTTTGGAAAAACACGGCCTCTGAAACTTTCCTTTCCCGTATACCACTGGGTTGGTTTTGCTATTTGAAGGACATATACAGTATTAAACACTGGCGATGGGTTTTGATGCGGGAGGGATAAAATACTCTTTCATGAAACCGAGCACTGGTCCAGAAAGCTGCAAAAAGATGTTGCAAGCATCTGCAGTTAGGCAGAGAAAAGATTGGGCAACTGGACACGCAGCATCTCCATCCGCATGAAGTGTAAAAAAAACACAAACGCACACACAAGCGTGGCACTTTTTCCGCCCAAAACTCATGCACATCCGTTGGTCTACTGTCTATAACTCCAGGCACAGTCCCTCTGTGTCTGGAATGGTAAAAAGGGACTGACGGATGTGTCTGAGTTCAGGGCAAAAATGTGGGGGGACCGTGAACGTTCTCTCAAGCACAAAGGATTTTGCCTTTTTGACGTTGATCAATCTGAAGAACCGTGCGGGCTTCAGTTGCCTGTGGCTCACTAGCCGTCGCGACTCTCACCCCAGACTGTTGGCTCAGGCCGTGGGTTGAGGTTGGTTCTGATGTTTGGTGAGACTGTATGGTTGCTCTTTGCTCTCGAGGGTTGTCCCGGTCCTTGGTAATAGCAGATGATGTCGCACTACCCAACGGTGGCACGTCTGCACTCTCTGGCTTGTCCCCCTCCCGAAGCTGTTCTACACAAAACTCGACGGCACGTCGTGCCGCACAAGGG